>NC_136517.1:72883471-73168471 GCF_053919585.1 Euprymna scolopes | reverse complement strand
CGATTTTCTCTCTCTCTCTCTCTCTGCGTTTTTCTTTCTCTCTCTGCGTTTTTCTCTCTCTCTCTCTCTCTGCGATGTTCTCTCTCTCTCTCTCTCTGTCTGTATCTCTCTCTCTCCTCTCTCTCTCTCTCTCTCTCTCTCTCTCTCTCTCTCTCTCTCTCTCTCTCTCTCTCTCTCTCTCTCTGTGATTTACTCTCTAATTAGAAAAATACAAGATCAGTTTTTGGCCATTTTCTCCATTCTAATTTGATCTCCAATCAGCTTAATCACCTTCAACCAGATTTGCTACAAATCAAATTAGGGATTAGAATTAAAAATCTCAATCTTCTCGGTTCACTGAAAAATGAGATTTTTTCATTATATTTACTCATGAATTTTAAATGCATTAATGACCGTCTGTTTAAAGCTACTTTGGTATTGAGTTGTATGCATGGATCTTGCCGCATTTTTTTTTTTTTTTTTCACTTTTGAAGAATTTCATTGTATGAACATGGTCAAAATGCAAACTATGATCCTTCCAGCTTTCACATCTCCATTGCAATTCTCTAGCTGATATCTCATGGCCTTCCAAATATTCAAAGAACTTTAAATCCGATACAAATCAGGATGCAGGTCACTCTGCCAATATTTTAGTGATTTGCAGTTGTCCATAATCTCTAGTGCTCAAACCTGCCAAAAGAACATGCAAAATCTAATCCATTGCACTTTAATGCTTTATTTCAAATGGTTCAAAAATTAAAGAATTTTTTTAAAATTATCAAATTTGTCTCAAACACCCTATATATATATATAGTCATTTACAAACGCTGTTTCATTGTATCACAGCTCTTCAGTGCGGCTAGACCAGCACTCCTCCTAAGCTTGGGATTGAACCCATAACTATTGAGTTGATGGTCAGTAACTTTATCCATTAGGCCATTGAGACAGGCGCTGGTAGTAATGATATCTAACAATGCTTTTTACATTGACTGCTATTCTTGCAGTGTTCCATTCATTTATTTACAAAGAACTTTGCATTCATGTTAAAGCAGAGGCAGATGATATCAATTATCAAGAACGCTCAACCCGGGGAGAGGGGCTTGTATAGTCATCCACAGATGAACTGTTTTGCTGAATCACAACTTTTCATAATTCGTATTCCTGTTTGTCTGTCTGTCTGTTTGTTTGTTCACAATGTGATTAATATATACAAAAGATCCATTACTTTATTTCATTTATTTATATATATAATATGATTCTTACAAAATATACGATTAAGAGATCACCTCATTTGCATATTACAGTAAGGAAAATCGATTTTACTAAATAGCTGTATGTAAGTTAATATTTCTAGCAAGAGAATTGTTTTAAGTATTCTATTTAAGATTGTTATGTAATCAAATTTAAATAACAATTATTTTGATAATAGATTTAATTTAATTTATTTGGAATTTTTATTTACCACATCGATTTTTTTTTTTTTAGAAACAGTTATTTCTGCTGTAAACTTTTAAACATAAAAACAAAAACTCTTCACCAAATAATTTACTAAGTTTCTATCATGAAAAAAATAAAAAATATTTTGCTTTCTTTTTTTTTTAAATATTAAAAAGAAAAAAAAACACTTACAAATAAACTGAAAGGATTTAATTTGTGTGTTTTTAGCCAGTGAAAGGAATTCCATTTTTTTCTTAAACTTCACTTAAATGTCACGTATGCGTTATTGTTTACAAATATATTTTTTCCGCCTATGAGATGATCAGTCACTGTGGTACAATAATTAAAAACTTTTTGCAAATTAGCTTTTCCTTTCTTTTGCGTTTCAGTTTTGAGCTTGCCTATGTGGCTAGTTTTTTTTTAATTTTTTTTATAGGTCGCTCGGGCACTCGCTGCTATTTTCATTGAAACGAAAGTTATTTTGATTCATTTATATCTTTTTATTTAGTGGGGTGTAGGGGGATTCAACGCATGGGCAACAAAAACTGCTCAATATCTAGAGAATAGCTTCTCCTCTTGGTATCCCTTCTGCCGAAATATCTGGTGGAGAGAGTATCATGTACTTTTTTTTTTTCTTTTTTTTTTTTTGAGCAATTATATTTACATGTTTTTATCCATTCTTTTATTTTTGAAATTGTTGTGGGGGGTATCAACTTTGCCCACGATGAAAACAATGATTATCCTTAGTATAGCAAGTGTGTTCCAAACAAAACTTCATGTTGACCCGGGCGACGCTGGGTACCCATGCTAGTGTGTGTATATATATATATATATATATATATATATATATATATATATAAACTACCTCATTTAATCACATAAATTAATATATGAAGATATAATTTTATGCATAATTTTTTAGTATTTACTTCAACAGTGCTCAGTACATAGGTAGAGCTAGGTAGTAAGTTATAAAAATATATATATATATATATATATATATATAACAATTAAGCTATACAGAATATTCCACATTTTTCTTATGAGAATTTGTCAGGCTTATGCGAAAAGTTGTGGTTATCGCGCATTTTATATACACACATGCTATTGAATTTTCTAGTTAGCTAATCAGCTTTCTAGTTGCCACTGCGCCCATCCTAAACAGCCAATAGGCGGACATTTACAGAACAAAGGTACAGTTGACCTCAGGTTCACCCCTTCCCTTTGTGTATTTTATGGGAGGGATAGATATCCTTTTGTTGTAGTAAGCTGAACTATTTTCAACCTAGCTGTAGTTAGATATGTTATTTTGTGTTTTAGTCTATATTTCGGATATTATCTTAGTTTTTTTTTTGTTTGTATATATATATATATATATATATATATGTGTAATTATTTATGAATATGTATGTTTATTTTATTTTTTATTTTATTTTTTATTTATTTTCTATTGTTGTCAATTTTAAAATTATTTTGTGTCGCTATATAAAGTATATCCTGTGAATACAGCATGTGCGTATATAAAAATGTGCAATAACCACAACTTTTCACATAAGCCTGACGAATTCTCATGAGAATGAAACGTGGAATATTCTGTGTAACTTAATTGCCATATATATTACATAACTTATATATAATTTCTCTTAATCTGTTAGTCTGTCCGTTCCACTTTTTCTTAGAAACTACTGGGCCAATCTAACTGAAATTTTATATGGAACTTTTGTTATAATAAGGTGCAGTGAACTAACTATTATGGTATCCACTGAATGCACAGTTAGGAATTAATAAAGATTAGTATTTAATGCAAAAATGGGCACAAATTCAACTATATGCAACCATCAATTTGGCATAAAGAACTCCTAAGTTGATGGGCTATAAGTTTTTTTTTCCCGTTTTTAACTGGCTAAAATGGTATGTGTGTAATATGGTGATTGAGACAAATTTTATCATTTTTTATATTTTATTTCAGACTGCTTTCCAAGTAAAGCATTAACGTGTGATATATACAATATTTTTTAAACATTAGTAAAGGGCAGGTGAAGCACGTTTTAACCTTGGTGTTCAATCACCTCACTTGGTTGGCATCAGGAAGAGCATCAAGCTTATAATTTGCCTCAATTAAAAAAATGACTTCCAAAGGAATCTGACCAGACATAAGTTTAGAAGTCAATTTCTAAAAGCCATCCAGCACATACCAGCATATAAAACAGACATTAAACTGATGATGATAATAATATAAGAGTAATAAATGTTGTATGACTGTGACTCAGGTGGACTTGATTCAGCAGGCCATAGTTTCAACTTGTGATAATATTAGTGAATCACTTGAAATTTGACTCCTGAGTAGAAAAAATTTGAATCAATTTTTCTCCTATGGCTATAGACTTTTGAGAAGAGCAACTTGAGACTTTTCGGAAGAGCAACTTTAAAAAAGAAAACATCTGAAATAACATTGACTCATGTTAGGCAGACTGACTACACAAAAAAAGAACTTTAAAAAGGAACTGCTTGACATTGGCTGCATTCTGTTACAATCTTGTCAATAAATTTTGTGCGAGGAATGTATGTCTATTTCCTTGGCTGTTGACGATCAATTTTCATCAACTGTTTAAATACATCAAATGATATGCATACTAATGATCCTCTGACAACTAAATCCAGCTCCTGGTTTTATGTTAAAAATGTTTGAAAGGGACAACGGAATTGTTAAAAGCGTTCTTTTTTTTTTTTTTTTTTTTTTTTTTTTTTTACATAACCGTGCCTAGGAGAAGGATCATTACAAAATTTGAAAGTATGCTATTTGGCTGTCACCTATGCATATCTGTAACTGCTATAAAAAGCCACATATGACGTCATGGATGCAAAAATGATGTCAGTGGAAAAACAGGGAGATGTGGAGAATCACGGCCACCGAGAGTAAGAAGGCCCGTTAACTAAAAAATGCCAGCAGGCAATGTAGGTAAGATTCATCAGACTTTCAGTACTATATCAGGGCCATTCAAAAAAGAGCAATAAAACATTTTTAAAAAGAAAAAGGGACACAGTTCGATTGATACTGAAACTGAACTTTATTCAATATAAAATATAAATATTATCTATGTAAAATTAAGTAATTTTAAAGCAATATACAATTTAATACTGATAAAAGTGAATTATGAATTTAGAAAACAAAGAATTAAATAACATTTAAACACCAATGATGAATAATTTTAAAAGTGAAAGCAAACGATAAATCATTTTTAGAATGAAAACAAACGATAAAATACAAAAAATTGAAATAAAACAAATAATTTAAATACATACAAACAATAAAAGTTACTAGTGCAGAAATATTTTTTAATTTAATTTCGAGAAAAATCACATGGGTTGAATGTTATTTTTTTTAACTTTAAAGATTATTCGGACTAATATTCTCATCTTGTGTGTTTATTTCACAACGTTTTATCATTGAATCTTGACTTCTCCTTTATTACATCCTCAGGCCGAAAATTATGTTCACATTCCTAAAAACATAATTAAAGAAAACATTCATACCATAATGTAAGCTATTGTTAAAATATAAGAAAAGACAGTAAACAAACATTTACAATAATAATAATCACAGTGTAGTATCTGTTTTGATGCTACACTTCATTTGTTCTGTCCTCGGTCAGTGGAAGAGAAATCCTTCATGACTGACACAATTTTTATTTTATTTTTGTTCCTATCCAGAATGCCCCTTTTTGGGGAGCTAGATTTTCCCACATTAAAAACCGACCTTGTGTCTAACTGTGCACTCGTGGGGGAGGCAAGTAAATAAATTTAAAAAACAATATTTTTGACAATTATTCTCATGTAAAAGTGATTTGTTTATTATTTTAAAAAGAAACAATCAATTTTAATATATAACGCTCAGTCATGGCTAATTTCATTAATAGCCGTGTGGTGAATAATTTTTAAACCGACTTTAGAAAAAAATATAGAACTTCAAAATAAATTTTATTTATTATTAAAAAGACATTTTGATAATTATTCTCATGTAAAAGTTATTTGTTTATTATTTTAAAAAGAAACAATCAATTTTAATATATAACGCTCAGTCATGGCTAATTTCATTAATAGCCGCATGGTGAATAATTTTCAACCTTCCTTATAAGAAAATAAACAGTTAAAAATATCAACATAATATTTGCTGTATTAGCAATGAATAGTATTGTTTCTTTAATTTATATTAACAATGTTATCAAATGTTATGAAAGTACTTGAATACAGTTCTAATTAAATACATGTACGATTATTTACTTTACTATATTTACCTGGAATAAAAATTTTCCCTTCTAATGATACGTATCCAAATTGAGAAAATTTAGGAAAAGAAAATGTATGTACTTTGGGGCCTTTTGGATAATTTCCCCGGTAATTTGGAACAACGCAAGAATACACCATGTTAGCAAACTGAAAACTAGAGGAAACTGCTGCTCAGCAGTGCTGCTGATAACCTAGACCGTATACCTACAACTGAATCTGATAATGACGTCACACTGTCATGTGCATCGGCCTCCTTTACTCTCGGTAGCCACGGGTGAAGGCAACCTTTCTAGGAGAAGCAAATCTCTGATTTAAAAAAACCATGAAGTGGGAGACCAGTATGCGTATTAAGCTGGAAGCATGTAATAATTGATCTCAATGACCGTCTTCAGTGTCATGCCTGCTTGAGCGTGTGAATTCACCGGTAGGACTAAAAAAAAAAAAAAAAAAGTCATTTTTGGGCTCATGAACTTTAATTGTCTGAGGGTGTGGCATTCGTCTGACAAGACGTTGCAATCATCATCATCATATATATCTCAATGTCTGTATGTATTCATGTGATGTTTGTGTTCCTTTTATAGAAAGAAAGGTCAGAACTTATATAAAATCTAAAAATGTATTATGTAAAATTCACTAAAGAAGACAATGTTCTTGAATCTCTAGGGCTATGAAGGCTTACACATCTTATAACTTTGAATAGATGAAGTTTCAGAATTTTTGCAGTGATGATTGCTAATTTGGATTATTTGAACTACTGTTCTTGGATGTTATTCACACGTTTCAGACGATATCACCTTTAATTTTCTTCAGGTGTATCTTCTCAAACTACCATTATGGGACAACATAAAAGTTATAGACAGAACAATGGTGATCACTCAAATGAGCAGTATATATGTTGGGCAGCAATAGCTTCCTAAATAGAACTAGTATAGAATTTAATGTAATTAAATTAATCATAAATAATATATTAGAATATCATTTTGAAAAGAAATATTTTAGCAATAAATGGTCATCTATAGTGATAAGTAGTAAGACTACACATCTAAAACGTTAATAGGTTTATGACTCTTAAGATTCATATTAGAATAATCTGCAAGGACCTGTGAGATAACGGATAAGCGCTGAGTAATAATCAGTTCTAAGTGACAGTTTTCTGAGAATACAATTCCAAATTACTTAAGGCTTTTACCTGTTCATGCTCATGGAATAAGTGCAAGTTACCCCACCCTCCCTTGTACATTAAATAAGATTCCATACAGATTCCCAAGTTTGACAAGATATACCTGAAGAAGCCGAAACATTGTGCGAATAACATCTAAGATGAGAACAGGAGTTGAAATAATGCAAATTCAAATATATTCTTTTAGGCTTTTTCAATATTAAAAAAAAATTATTTTTACTATATGAAAATGTTTTAGTTTTGTGGAAAACAGTTTTTATTCATTTCAATCAGTGATTTCAAATCAACCAGTATAGCATTTTTCTTCATCCCCCATTAAACTGCAGACCATAATTAAATCATTCTTTATCATATTTATTGAACGTTATTTACTTAACGAACACAAGGAAGTTTTTCATTTTTTTTCAAAACTTTTTGAATAATTAAAATAAAACTCCTTTTCTTTTGTTGAGCTTTAAATCTGCCATTTAGATCATTGCAGCAAATACACTGGTGTAGCATTTTATATTGTCTCCTATTACAATTGTAGGCTGTAAATATATCAACTTTTATTTTTTATCGTACGGAAACAGTTTACCATTGATAATTATCGACTTAAATTCTATAAATACTTTTTCTGTAACATTCTTTAAAACAATTATACAACACAAGGTTTGCTTACAAACGACAGAAATTATGTGGAAATGCCATCCCACCATTGTCTGGTACTATTTATTTTCTAATAAAAAAATAAAGTAAAATATTGTCACAATTGCGAGTAATACACATTTAATTTACATTGTTTTTTTTTTTTGTTTTGGTTTTTTGTTTTTTTTTTTCTATAGCTGTAATTTTTCTTGCAATTAAAATCATGGAAACCTTAGATTTCTTTCAAGAGTTTATTGAAAAATATTTGTACACATTATATTTTGAATTCTTTTTCAACTTTTTCAATCCAACTATGCTATTGTTTGCTCAGACAATATTATTAAGCAAATGATTCACCGGTAGGACTAAAAAAAAAAATATATATATCTATGAGGCTGGATATAAAAAAAAGAATACCACAAAGTGAAAATTATCATTCTTAGAAGATTCGAACCTGTACCTCAGAAGAGATTCTGCTTAAAATGGGTGTCGTCACAAAGTGTGAGAAATGAGTTATTTGTATAATTTCAGCTTTCTCTGGATACTTCATTAGTCAAGATATCAAGATGAAGCCCATGTTAGGCAGTTTCTCTTTGGGGGCACAGTTTTAAATCTTAGTTTAAATTGTCACTTTGTGCTGTTCTTTGTTTATATCCAGCCCCACGGATTAAATAATCACTTAGTAATATAACCCATGTAAACATAAGCATCAACAAATAAGTATGCATAACATATGGTTGGAAATAAATTTTCAATGCTAAAAATGCAGAAAAAAGCTAGTACTATATATTGTTGATATTCTTCGATTTTAAAAATAATGGTTTTCAAGGTTATGTGAATTCGAGATGTTTTTTGTTTGTTATCAAACGAAAATAAAAACCAAAACGAAAATAAAAACGAAAATAGAAACTAAAAATGTATTTAAAAGTCAAATTTGCTAATTTTGAGACCTGAAATTTTAAATGGTTTGACTCGTGAAAAATTAATTTGCTCCAACTCCACTTCTCTGCTATTAGTGTTATTGTAACTCTTTCACTAATACCTTTAAGGAAAGCCTGGTGGTGGTGGTGGTGGTGAATAATGTTTTTATTATTTCCGATCCTAATTTCTTTCTGTGATGAAACTTCCGCTATCCCGATGAGGGTTACTCGATTGAAACAAAATTAAAATTAACTCTGTCTAGAAAGATTTCTTTCATGAACTTCGTACATAATACAAAAAATATTGTTTTAGCATTTCTGATTACAAACATTGTCATGAGTAAACATATTTGTATTCTTGGTGAAAGAATAAAATATATTTCTGAATCTAGCAGTTAACATCATACGTTTTATGAGCCACCTTTGCAGATACACCTTTTTTAGTAAGGTTTTCTCTTGTTTCGTGGGGGATGGGAATTCTTTTTTTGCAATTACATGTAAACAGTTTGAAAATATATCAGTAAAAAAAGAATACAAAAGATAAAATGAAACATTTTATGGTGGGGCATCAATTTCCAATATTAATTTTATGAAAATTGATAACTTAATGGTTTTTCAATTTTCAAACAAGGGGGAAACCCCCAAAATGCTGCTACCCCAATTTTCTCCGTTTGAAAATTTAGGCAGCAGCATTTTTGTTTTTTATCAGTCAATTTTATTTTTCTTATTTTAAATATACATGAAGGTGGGGGATGTACTACTTCAAAATTTTCATTTTTTTTGTTTTTTTTAAGACGAGGATGTTTTCTCAATTCCGAAATTAGCAGTCAAGTGATAATAACAGAACAAAAACTGGAAAATTTATGTTATGAACCCAGCTATTAGCTTTCTTATTAGCGATTTTTATTTTTGCTTGTTTTAAATATAAATGGGGCACGCATACTATTTCAATATTTTCATTTAAAGTTAGAGGTGGAGGGTGTTTACTCAATTCTGAAATTACCAAAGTGATAACGGCCATTAATCAACTTCACCAAACAAGTTACACATTACAAACTGAATTGTTTTTCATTTTTAACCTAAATTAAACAAAAACTAAATTAACCCTAACATAATATGAGACTAATCTTAAACTAAGTTTTAGTTTTAAAAATTCCACACTGTTATCCCCACTTTGAAACCTAAATTATTTCGTAGATAGTTTTTATACTTAAATCATTTTTTTATATTCCATCTCAGGAAATATATATATATATATATATGTATATATATATATATATATATATATATTTGTACATGTAGAAAGCATGTTCATTTTTACCTGATTTTTTTTTTCTTGCGAGTTCATCTTTAGATGAACAGTTAACATAATACCCTGATTTTGCTTGGACCTGTCCTGGTTGCTATAGTAATAATTTGTCCACTGTACAACCCACCACCAGATTCCTCTTGTTTCCAAAACCTCACCAAACATGAAAGATGCTGAAACCATAGTAACTTGGAGAAAACATTTGACTCCCAGTAAAGCACACATCATTGACAATAATCCTTCATCAAAAATGTCAGAAAAGGATAAACCTCTTTCTAATCATAATCAGTTTTTATGCAGGTGCAACAACAATTAATAGTTTAATCTACAAATTGAAATTTCCTTCTCTCTGTTAGTTTTCTTCTTTTCTTTTATTTTATTTATTTATTTTTTTGTTTCATAGATGTTTCATACAACTTGAGGGAGAATTCGACACTGTATGCCTCAATCAGTACCATTCAGTATCATAATGCAATCAACATATTCACTAATATTCAGTATAATTCCAACACCTGATGTTTTCAATATTCAGCCATAGTTGTGGTCCTTTGATAGTTTTGCATTTTGTAGCAATCCCTTCAACAGGAGTTGGGGTCATTCTCATCCTCTCAAAATCGCGAAAAACGTTGGGTTTTTCCAGATTGTTAGTATTGCATACATTAAGATCTCAATTTTATTGTTGTTTGCAGTAAGGATTGAGCTTTCAAATTCTAGAAGACTGTCACTTAGAATTATCACCTTACCTGTTATGCCACATGTCCATTTTGGGGGCTTTAAACCCAATCTTATATAAATTTTAGGCGATAATAACTAATACTATAAAAATGAACATGCTCATGGTTGATAGAATACAAACAATTTACGTTCTCTCTCCCTTCATGGATTACAAGGTTCAGTTCGAAACTGAAAGGTCAGAGATTACATTAGTCAAAATGGTGTGAATATAACAACATAGATGAGAATAAAATAATTCAAATTATAAATCCTTATCTAAAGAATTTCAAAACAAGAATTTATTTTTTCATTCATACTTACCCCAAACAAGGAATTTATAAGATGTGTGTTCATTCGTCTTTCCTTCATGTTTTTTTTTTTTTCTTATTTTGTTCTAGCTGGGAAGGGAGCCTCCTACCAGATGCCAGATATTTTCTCACAATCTCATACATTCCAACCAACAGATCTTTTTAAGATTCTAACCATCACTTTAAGTGCAATTGCTTGAATCTCTCTTGCATTTGGTCCACCGAGTATGTCTGTTATAGAGCATGGTTGTATCAGCAAATATACCTATCTCAAACACAATTTTAACAGGGGGGTTATTTATGAATATCAGAAATAAGGGTCCTAAGATCGATTCCTGGGGTACACCCGCATTAACATCATACTGTTTGGACATATGGATGTCATGGACAACCTGGATTTTTCTCTTTTCTAAGAAGGATCTGATTATATTAAGTACTCATCCAGTAATACTGTATTAATTTTCATGAGAAGACCTCCATGCCATACCTTGTCAAAGGCTTTGGATATATCAAGTGCCACCACCCTAGATTCACCTGCTTTATCCAATGCATGGTTTAGAGATGACCAGTATGGTATTTGCAGTAGAACGGGTGTGCCTAAATCCATAATGTCAATCAGAAAAAAGTTTAGCATTTATGAGGTGGTGGACAAGTGTTTGATTGAAGATTTTAGCAAAGAAGTGGAGGAGACTGATTGGGTGATAATTGAGCAGATCAGTTCTTTTCTCAGAATTCTTGAATGCTGGTACCACACAAGCAATTTTCCAGCTATCCAGGAAGTAAGATTCAGCAAGGTACTTGTTGTAGAGTTTGGAGTAATAGCAATCTCATTCTCAATCTGGCAATGTTAAAAAATATAAACACAAATATGTTAAAAAATATAAATACAAATATGTTAACTTATGTAGTAGTTGTCGTAAATACTTGTATATCATGCAAAAGTTTTTCAACTGAGAGGCCATGTATGCTAAACTACATGCACAATCTTCCTAATAAATTCCTCCCCCCCCCCTTTGATGGATAAACTGCAGCCTTGTGGGTCATTCTGAATACAATACCTAATTTCATAAACAAAATAACGTTTATAAATGTTTCATCTTTATTTTTATTGGAAACTAGCAGGTCCCGTTTCCGACATCGCCCAAGAGAATTTTAAAAAAATGCTAATTAAAAAGTATTAAGTATTCTTTTTTAAGGAATATATGCTTAAAATTTGTGTTTACATGTACACCCAAAAATATAATTTATATGCTTTATTTTCATACTAATTCTTATTTGAGTCTCGTAAATGAATGAAATTGTGTTCTTTTGTATTACGTGATCAGTAGGGACTTCCAATTCTTGCCATAGAATCGGTGACTTCATTATTCTGTGCATTTTACAAAGCTGTTTATAGGCATTGTTTATTAACGGATGTAACAAAAGAATGGAAATGTAATAAGATTGTAATTGTTCATGGTGTCTTTTTGCGAATTGTTGAGTTGAGTGTGTTGTGTTGACTGTGTTTGCAGGTTGTAGCGTCAAGAGTATATTTGCGAGTCTTCATGATGAATGAGTCTAGTGAGTTGTATTTTTCTTTTTTGTAGGAAGGAACTCGTTGAGTTTCATCAGTGGGATTGAAATCCCGCAGCCATATATCACTCCGCTACAAGACTCCCCACCCAGAACGATTGTGGATATCACAAATGTTTGAAAAAATTCTTGAGTATGTAGTGGAAGAAGATAAAAAATTTAATCTTAAAGTTTCTTGGACCAGTGGACCATCCTCCCTGCTCTTGTTTTGTATAGTTGGGTCAATTGTTCAGATGTACTTGTTGGTGAGTGTAACAGGTTAAAACTGGGTGTGTTGGGTGCATCCAACAAAGCAGTGTCACATTCAATTGTCCACCAACACTGTTTCAGTAGGACCATATCCAGCTTTAAATGTTTTATTTCGTGCCAGAACTTTGAATGGTTCAAGTTAGGGAGGGTTGAGAAGTTCAAAGATTGCGTCATTTCGGATATATCGGATGGAAACATGTGGCCATCTATCTATATCTCATTTGTGAACGATGAGACAAAGGAGGTAGTTTTGAAAAATATGACCGAAGTCATGAGACATATGACGAGATATCTGTAGTGAATGCATTGTCAGGGGTGAATATCCTACCAGGCAAGGCCAGATTAGTTCCATAAAGCAGATTTGAGGATAAATAACCTAAATCTAATTTAATGACTGTACGGCAACTAAGTAGAAAAATAAGTAGCATTTCATGCCAAAACTGGATCTGGAGATGCACGCAACATGGCCTTAAGTTGTCTATAAAACTGTTGCACCATCCGATTGGAAATGGTTGACATGTGTTAATATGTAAGAATAACCAGAACTGACAGGCCACAGTCCCAGGACATCTCTATGAACATGTCGGAAATGCACTACAGGAGTGGAGAAATGTTCGAGAGGAGCTTTTACTGATGCTGCAATGCTCAGGTGCAATAGCGTATGCAGTGTCTCAATTACCGTGCGTTAGTGTTGTTCAGGTACCAGGGATCTGGTGACCCCAATTCCAAATTGGGAAGTAGAAGGTAGGAGAATTTTCGTCAAGAAAATTTTTCAGACGTTAAATCTAAATTTTCCAAGGTTAGCTGGTTTTGTGCTATGTATTTTACAGTTAATAAAGGCCGAAGTTGTGAGGGCATAAACTGCTAGTCAGGAGAGTGCACCGGCTGGTACATTTTCAATTCTAAGAATGTCTAATGTCACTGGTAACCTGAGATATATAATCTAGATGATGGAAAGTGCAAGGTGAGTACTTATCAGATCAAGATGACAAGACTAAAATGAATGGCTTGTGATTGGTAAAAATGACAAAGTTCTGACCTTCAAGCTAATGTTAAAAATGTCGAATAGTAGCTCTTGGTCAAATGTGCTGTAGTGATGTTCAGCAGATTTGAGCTGGCAAGAGAAAAATGGCAGTAATTGGGTTACTCCATTTAGTCAAAGGAAGAAGTTTATGAGCACATTTAGGTATAAAGTTTCTATAAAAATTCACTATGCCAAGAAATTTACATAACTATTGTAAAGAGGTGGGAGGTGAGATTCATTGAATTATGCCGACTTTTATTGAAAGCGGTCAAATACAATTAGCATTAATCAAATGACCCCAAAATTTTAGTTCTGTCCAAACCTGCATTTATGCATATGGAGTCATTTGAAGAACTGAGTGAGGTGTTTTACATGATTTCTCTGTGTCGTTAGCGAATAACAAATCATCAATATAGGCAAATACAAAATCCAATTCCCAAACAACTTTGTCGATAAATCTTTGAAACATACTGGTCGCATTCCAAAGGCCAGAGAGAATAAAAACAAACTCAAAATTCCCAAAAGGAGTGGTTATTGCTGTCTTAGGGATATCCTTTGAATTCATAAGAATCTGATGGTATGCCCAATTAAGATCAATCTTATTAAATATCGTGCAACCATGAACATTAGCTGAAAAATCTTGGAGGTTTGGGACAATGACAGAATTTAGTTGGCGATAGTCTCCAACAGAGCAAAAATCTGTTTTACCCTTCCTTACTAAATGAAGAAATGTCCAGACTTTTTGAAGGGCGGATTTACCGAAGTTGGAGCATGTGGTCAAATTCAACTTTAATTTTGAGATGATCTGGTGAGTTATCTCGGATGAGAAAAAACAGGCAACCTAGATATGGTGAACAGTCAAATGCACCACTTTATTGGGACTAAACATAGGATCCACTAATTCTTGATAGGAAGACAGAACGTTATGAAATCGTTCGCTAGTAGAGATGGTTAAAATTTTGGGACCGTATACAGTGTTAGTATACAGTGTTAGTCAACACAAGGATGTTGAATTATCTACAAGTCTCCGCTTCCTAACAGTAAGTCAAAATGATCTAAGAAATCAGTACTTAGAATTGGATAAGGTAGGTCTGCAATTATGAACACTCAGTAGAGTGCTCGGCAAAGTTTGAGGTTGAGGGTCAGTGAAAACTTAACCATAGGTGTCCATGGCAAGTAGAGAAATGTCCAATTTCTTCAATTTATTAGAAACCAGACGTAACAGCCAAATGGAACACAAAGATCCACCATGTATGAGCTGTTTAATACATGATTTTATGAACACTGGCCAAAGACACATAATGTGCTCAGGTCCTAAGTGATTCATTTCCTGGATTAAAAGAGCAGAATGATCAGCACTGGTGAGAGATCTCACCATAAGTGAAATGGTATCAGCAGTATTATTTCTAATACACGGCCAAGAATTGTCATATGCTCAGATCAGATTATTAAAAATTTTCTTTTCTTGCTGTTCTATTCACAAATACGCACAAAAAAAAGACACGTTTTTTTTTTTCCACATGTGTAATTTTTTTGCTAATTTCAAGGAACAGTTAGGCCATAAAACTCCTTTGGTTGTTTCTATTTAATAAAATTATTGGTTTGTTCGTTGTATAAATTTTTATTGTGTCTAAACAATGGCAAGGAGTTTCATATTGCCACATGTGCACAATGCAAAATTGTGAATCGCGCAGGTAGACGCATTCTTCGAAATACACAAGGTTCCTCTCGAAAGGCAGTTATTCTTAACATGAAGAACCTGTCGGTCTTGCCGCATATCCAACTTGTGTATTAACAAGTCAATCTTTGTTAATAATTTGTCATTAAACAAACTCAGTTGCTGCTTGGCCCCCAACAGCTGTTAGTCTGAATTGACCCCTGTTGCTGGCTAGGTTTTGGGTGAAAATTCTAGAATCTTTTGTCAGGGTAGCCAGTTGTTCAGTAGTGATCTCCTCCAGGTTCGGAGCTACTATAGCATGGACTTCAGTAGGCAAACATAAAAAAAATATTTTTTTATGATACCATAATAAAATTGTATTCCTGGGATTTTTTTTTTCGTTTGGAATTTGTTGTTATGGTGAAAAAAAAATATATGAATGTAACATAGTCTGTAGGCGCTTAAAACATTGTATGTTCTAAAGGAGGTGAAGAGATCCAGTAGATATTATATTCATTCTTTTGGGCTACATTACCAGGCATTGTATAATAGATTCGTTTTTGTTTATAATTGTACAAGTGTAATATATAACTGATTTTTATGTAAATGTTAGGACTGCTCGTAGGTGTAGTGTATGCTTGTGGGCAAAGATTGTTAGTAAGTTTATCTAATTGTATTTCGAAATTGAAGCAAAGGAATCCATTTAATACGACATTATGACAAAACGCTATTTGGATGCAAAGTCAGCTATGTTAGTGGTTGCTGAGATGTTCATATTTTTATGATCTGTTATTCCTAAGTGTGTGCAATTTTAGTATGTATATGGACTGGTAGGTTCTGTGTAAACTATTATTCCAATAAACCATGATGAATCAGGGAGCAGTTGTAAATGAATCTGTAACCATAATGTATGAGTAGTATCTAAATGTTAATTTACATGTCCGATGTTTGGTGTCACAAAAAAAACATCCTCACAAAAAATGAGAAACGAAGTACCTCCCTGTATAGTCGCACTTTATCAGTTAAAAATCATTAAAACCTCTCCAAACATTTTCAAAACAAAAAAAAAAACATTTGTTCCTTTATAATATATATTAAAAATTATTCAGAAAATAGATCAAATCAATGTGTTGTGCATTGAATTTTCATTGAAAAAAATCTAAATTTTTTAAATCAATTCTTTTTTTTTTAAAAGGTTAAAAAATAATTTGCTAAAAAAATTGTTTTAAATTCGTCGTTATTTGTTTTATTTTTTATTCATTTTCTTTGTGTTTTAAATTTTTTTTAACTACCATGGAATTTCCACATGTTCTGCTTGTTAAATATTAATATATAGAAAGGTAATTAATAGACTGGTTACATGCGTAGAATGTACCCTAATAATAAGTGGTATTTGAGATTACAGAAGACGAGATTTGCATCAGTAGCCTATGCTACCTTCTTAGTGGGATTATGTATTTGAGAGAGTGTGTTTACCAGAGGAAAAAATAAAAATTGTTCAACAGGAACAATATATATATATATATATATATATATATATATATATATATATTGAGGGCTAGGAACATGCTTTAGTAGTTACTGTAAGTGATGAATGTAAACGTTTTTCATTAGGAAGTGTTTACTTATTCTAAAATGTCTGAAGTGTGAGGGTAAAAATAGTTTTCATTTTATTAATATAGAGAAGACTAATCGTACTATTTTAAGACATGTATGAAGGTAGGTAACTTAATAAGGTGGGGAAGGGGATTATTTTGGATAACATAAATAATCTTTCAGAAAAAATCACCTGGAGAGTTAATCTGTATGTTTGTATGTCTTGCTAAAGCTTGAAATATATTCAACAAACCCTTGCAAAGTGGTATTCTTTTACTCAGCGTAACCCCAGAAAAATAATGTTTAAACTTTAGCAAAAAAAGATTCATTCTTTAGGGATCCAATATCATTTAATGTTATCAAGAAGTAAACACGATTTTTATGTTATCATATAAAGGGAAGTAACTTTTTTTTTTGTTTACAATTACTTCCTTTATGCCAATTCGAGTAAAGTTAATTGTGTGTGTGTATGTCCAGCCTAGAGGAATAGGCTGGGCAAAGAAGAGTGGGTGGGGAAGAAAAACAAGGGAGGAGGAAAGATAGTGATAGAATCATGTTACACTTTTGTCCTAGACAATGCCGGGTAGCCCTGCTAGTCTATCCTAAATTTAAAACTAAACTGACCCCCCCCCTCATCACCACCATTAAAATTCAAATTTCAAGAAGTTATTTCTGACAGGTTTGAAGAAAAAAAGAAACTCTGGTTAAATGGTGATTTGTATAACATTAAAAAAATACCTTTTTTAAATTTTGGATAAATAAACATAAAACAAAAATGGTTGACTGGCCAATTTACGTTGAATTTTAAAAGCAAATCGACCCCTTCTATGCTGTCCCATAAATAATTAAACTAAGAAGTTTAATAAATCATAAAAATATAATTTCACTTGTTTTAAAAGCAAAATCTTTAAATACTCTCAATTTCTAGCTAAAACAGAAACTTTGTTTTTTGTTGGTAGCAAACCTGTATGTATGCATGCATTTGTAAATTTTATGTTTTTAATTGTAACTTTTATTTTATTTTAAAGGCTCGCTGTCTTTCAAGAAGAGATTTGCACAATCCTTCAATCTTTAAAATAATTGGAAATAAATTGGGAGAATTTCACAATTTGGAAATGCCTTTATGTAAGAAACCCAAATGGTTACATGAGGTCATGCACAGGTAAGCTGGCTGCTTTGAAAAATTATTATTAACATACAGTTTGAAAAATTATTAACATACAGTTTGAAAAATTATTATTAGCATACATTTTGAAAAATTATTATTAGCATACATTTTGAAAAATTATAATTAACGTACACTTTGAAAAATTATTATTATTAACATACACTTTGAAAAATTATTATTATTAACATACACTTTTAAAAATTATTATTATTAACATACACTTTGAAAAATTATTATTATTAACATACACTTTGAAAAATTATTATTCATACACTTTGAAAAATTATTATTCATACACTTTGAAAAATTATTATTCATACACTTTGAAAAATTATTGTTATAAACATACACTTTGAAAAATTATTATTATAAACATACACTTTAAAAAATTATAAACATACACTTTAAAAAATTATTAACGTACACTTTGAAAAATTATTATTGATATACACTTGAAAAATTATTATTATTAGTATACACTTTGAAAAATTATTATTAGCATACATTTTGAAAAATTATTATTAGTATACACTTTGAAAAATTATTATTAACATACACTTTGAAAAATTATTATTAACATACACTTTGAAAAATTATTATTAACGTACACTTTGAAAAATTATTATTAACATACACTTTGAAAAATTATTATTAACATACACTTTGAAAAATTATTATTAACATACACTTTGAAAAATTATTATTATTAGTATACACTTTGAAAAATTATTATTAATATACACTTTGAAAAATTATTATTAACATACATTTTGAAAAATTATTATTATTAGTATACACTTTGAAAAATTATTATTAGTATACACTTTTAAAAATTATTATTAACATACACTTTGAAAAATTATTATTAACATACATTTTGAAAAATTATTATTATTAGTATACACTTTGAAAAATTATTATTAACATACACTTTGAAAAATTATTATTAACATACACTTTGAAAAATTATTAACATACACTTTGAAAAATTATTATTAACATACACTTTGAAAAATTATTATTAACATACACTTTGAAAAATTATTATTATTAACATACACTTTGAAAAATTATTATTAACATACACTTTGAAAAATTATTATTAACATACACTTTGAAAAATTATTATTAACATACATTTTGAAAAATTATTATTATTAGTATACACTTTGAAAAATTATTATTAGCATACATTTTGAAAAATTATTATTAGTATACACTTTGAAAAATTATTATTAGTATACACTTTGAAAAATTATTATTAGTATACACTTTGAAAAATTATTATTAGTATACACTTTGAAAAATTATTATTAGTATACACTTTGAAAAATTATTATTAGTATACACTTTGAAAAATTATTATTAGTATACACTTTGAAAAATTATTATTAGTATACACTTTGAAAAATTATTATTAACATACATTTTGAAAAATTATTATTAGTATACACTTTGAAAAATTATTATTAGTATACACTTTGAAAAATTATTATTAGTATACACTTTGAAAAATTATTATTAGTATACACTTTGAAAAATTATTATTAGTATACACTTTGAAAAATTATTATTAACATACATTTTGAAAAATTATTATTATTAGTATACACTTTGAAAAATTATTATTAACATACACTTTGAAAAATTATTATTAGTATACACTTTGAAAAATTATTATTAACATACACTTTGAAAAATTATTATTAACATACACTTTGAAAAATTATTATTATTAACATACACTTTGAAAAATTATTATTATTAACATACACTTTGAAAAATTATTATTAACATACACTTTGAAAAATTATTATTATTAACATACACTTTGAAAAATTATTTTTCAAAACATACACTTTGAAAAATTATTATTAACATACACTTTGAAAAATTATTATTATTAACATACACTTTGAAAAATTATTATTAACATACACTTTGAAAAATTATTATTCATACACTTTGCAAAATTATTATTATTAACGTACACTTTGAAAAATTATTTTTCAAAACATACACTTTGAAAAATTATTATTATTATTCATACACTTTGAAAAATTATTTTTCAAAACATACACTTTGAAAAATTATTATTATTAACATACACTTTGAAAAATTATTTTTCAAAACATACACTTTGAAAAATTATTATTAACATACACTTTGAAAAATTATTATTCATACACTTTGAAAAATTATTATTATTAACGTACACTTTGAAAAATTATTTTTCAAAACATACACTTTAAAAAATTATTATTATTATTCATACACTTTGAAAAATTATTTTTCAAAACATACACTTTGAAAAATTATTATTATTAACATACACTTTGAAAAATTATTATTATTAACGTGCACTTTGAAAAATCATTAACATACACTTTGAAAAATTATTAATGTATCCTTTGAAAAATTATTATTAACATACACTTTGAAAAATTCTTATTAACGTACACTTTGAAAAATTCTTATTAACGTACACTGTAAAAAAAATTCTGGAAAAAATACTTGTCAGTATTCACACAAATGTGCCCAAAATTGTTATTAATTTAAGTTTTATAAATTATCATTTTTGATAACGAAAAGAAGAAAGGCAAAAAAATAAAAAAATAACCATATATCTTTGAGTCGAGAATTACTTTCCAAATAATGAAGAATGTCTGACTTACTGTTTGGTTTTTAATGTATTTCTAATACTTTTTATTTATTTTTGAAATTTTGGATAGGAGTGAATTATCACAATTTGAAGACCTAAAGAAAACAGAAAATGTCAATCTTGACTTTGCTTTTTAAAATGTTTTTCCTTAATTTTCTTTCTTAATTATTAAGAGAAGAGAAGAGGAGAGGGGCTAGACATTAAAAAAAAAAACGACACCGGATGTTATAAACATCAGACACGAGATCATTCAAATGAAATTAAAGAACAACAATTGAGAAAAGAAAGAAAATAAAGTATAGAAAAGAAAACGTCTTATGGAAATAGATTGGTGTTCTTCCTTCTCTTCTTCATTGAATAGGCTTGTGTAATGGGAGGATATATATTTACAAGTACACATTGCTCTTTATTATAAAGTGAATTATTTCATCATTAACAAATGCAGTTTTCAGTTATAATTAGATTAGAAGTGTTTTAATTTGAATAGTTCTGTTTCAGTTGAATAATGTTCGCTTTTTTTTATAAATATTAATAAGCATAATATACAATATAAATGTATTTTAAATTCAATGCTGATGGCCAAGTTTAAATATCAATAACACTTCTAGTATGTTAAATTTAGTAGCAAAGTCTCACATGTATTTGTTTCTCGTTTATATGTAACTTTGATAGATGCATATTATGTTTTTACTTACTGTTAATTGAATATGTATTGAAATAAAAATAAAGAAACATTTTTAAAAAATCTTCAATTAAAAAAAAAAAAAAATGTAAGGTTGATCATATTTTTAATTATTTTTCTCTTAAGTCCTTTATCCAATAATATGTCACTGCTTGGGCAATGCCGGGTAAATACAGTTAGGAATTAATTATTTCAATGAAAATAAATAAATAAATAAATAAAAACACTATTAATAAAGCATGTTTTATTAGTTTTTCCTTGCCTGTCAGTCATTATCATGCGACATTGACAAATTTGTATCATAATCCATTCAATTTGCAATATTTCTGAGCCAATTTTTAAAGTATATTATATATATATATATATATATATATATATATATAATAAAGTGTTTTTGAATATGTAATTCATGTTTTTTATTCGTTGAATTATTTTTACAGTGAGTTAAAACTGTATTTGCGTCAAACAACAGAAAATGAGAAACAAGATTTTTTAAACATGTTTTTACAAAGTTATAGCAGTCAGTTTTTATCAATATTCTTGGAATTGTACTCCAAATCAGAGCATAAATGAATTTCTTGTGAATTAGTCTGTGCAAGTATTTTTGGTCCACCGATTTTATCATTGGCATTCGTGTGTCTGTTAGTCCGAACGATTGGCAGATAACCATCCATTAGTTTTTCCTGAAATTTTGCCACAAATTGTATTTCCATAGATGTGCACAGTAAAAAAAATTTTTTGCAAAAATTTCTGTTGCGTCCCCAGGGGCTCAAAAGAAGTAAAAAAACAAATGCCCCAAAATGGCTAAAAATGACATGGTTGCCCCATAACTTTTGATCTATTTATTAGATTTTTCTGAAACTTGGCTAAAATGTGAAACCCATTGTTCTTAATATAAATCCAGTATGGGTGACCTTAGCAAAATTCTGGTTCGCATCTCTCTGGAACTTTTAGTTCTAAAAACGTCCCTTTTTATGGCTCTTTTTTCATATTTCTCAACAAAAACTTAATATATCTGACTGTATAGTGGTTTTTCATGGTAGTCAACTCAAATATATATGTGTTAAGGCCTGAAACTGCACCATTATCCATTTATACTAGGATTCGGCATCCCCAAGGGCTCAAAAGAGGTAAGAAATGCCAAAAAATGACACGTTTTGCCCCATAGCGTTTGATTCATCCATTAAATTTTCCTGAAACTTGCCCAAAATGTGGAGGCCATTGTTCTTAATATAAATTCAGTTTGGTGATCCTGGCAAAATTCTGGTTCGCATCCCTCTGGAACTTTCAGGGCTAAAAAACATGCCTTTTTGGAGCTCTTTTTACATATTCAAAAACTTGATATTTATGTCAATATAGTGGTTATACATGTCTGAAGGCGTGAAACTGCACTGTTTGTTCATTTTTTTTTTCACTGGGATTCGGCGTTCCCAGGAGCTCAAAAGGGGTCACAAATGCCCCAAAATTGCAAAAAATGACACTTTGTACCCCATAACTTTTACCCCATCCATTAGATTTTTCTTAAACTTGGCGAAAATGTGAAGGCAACATTGGCCCTTTACACTTCTCACATTCATCCTTTCTTCACTATTTTTTTGTGGCGTCATCTCACATGCAGCACCAGAGGAGGACCATACATGTGCAGCTTATTTTCCATATAATGGTGTCTATTTTTAACCCATAATTGTTTAGCTTTAAATTCTTATAACTTTTGAACCACTAGAGTTATTTGCATAGTTCAAACAGTTTTGAATTCCATTTACTGAGCTTTTAAATAACAATAATCTGATATAAAAAAAAATAAACTTCTAATGCTTATTTATACTTACTTTTAAATTTAAAATCTAATGACTATATTTTATCAAATTTATGTTTCTTTTTGAATATTTTAAATTTTCCCCATAAAAAAAAAATGAATCTATAAAATATTTTGAAAAATGTTGAATCAATTTGATGAGAAATTAATTAGACAATGGGAAATATTTTAGCATAAAATATTGCAGAAGTAAAAAAAATATGCAATAGAAATTTGAAGTAAAAATTATGTTGAATTATATTTTCAGGATTGATATCATGGCAATGATATCAATCCTGAAATGACATAATCATGTGCAGAAATGTCACTGCATTGCATCAGTGATGTTGATGTTCTTTTACTGTTGATGATAGTCCTTGTTTTGCTACATGGAGTTGATGCTTAACACTTTAATCATAGAAATGCTTCAAGAGACTCGGATTAAGTGCATGCTTCTTGTGCTGTTTGCTCTTTGTGTTATTTTGCGTCGTTTTCCCCCTTGCTAAACTGCCTCGATTTTAATCATTTTTCCTATTAATTTCAACCAATTCTATATACAACTACGTAGGTTTAATATTCCATTGTACAGAATTTAGTTTGTTTTCTTTCCTTAGCTGATCTAGTGCACATTTTTAAACTGTTAAGTAGATTTACAACTAAAATATGAAGATTGTAATTATTTTTCCAGCTGGTCTTTCATGATTAACACTTAATGTTATTATCTGAGTTTATTAGAAACTTATTTCAACTTAATCTATGCATTTTATTTCAAAGACAATAATGTTCGTATTTATTTTTTTTATTATTCAACTAATACATGTCTACTGACAAACAATTTTGACAAGTAGGAAATACAATATTTATTGGGATTTTGTCAGCAATATTCATGTCAACAGCAACTACTATTTTTATACTAACCCTTTGATACTTTGATTACTTGTGTCTAATTTGGATATGGCATGTTGATTAAACTGAAATGGAATGCGATAAAAGTCGTACTTCATTCTATTTTGATTACGAATAATTAATTTACATTTAGTTTTTGTTTCTCACACACACGCACATATACAGGGTGACCAAAAAAAAAACAAAAGCTAAATGGAAGCCATCTAGAACATATGCTGTAGAACGGAGAAAAAAGGCCAAAGACTCTAGTGTTTTGATGATGTTTTGAATATAATACACTAGTTATGACCAAACTTTCATTTCATTCGGACAAAACACTAAGAAATGGGGCCTAATTAGAGTTGGGCCCGTTTTTTGGGGGGGGGTCACTCTATATAAATGACCTTGTCTGTGTGCAGAACGGTCTCTACCAAAATACTCTGTCAATTTTTAGTCTTTTTTTTTTTTTTTTTTTTTTTTTTTATTACATTTTCACCCCAAACAAGGCAAATTGCCACTTTGGTGTAGGGGGCTACTATCAGGGGCAACAACTACTGGGATACTATGTAGGGATTTGGGCAGCAAGATGTCGGTTCACGATACACTTGAACTTCTGCACGTCAGTACTGTTGGGGAAGCAAGGACCTGGAATGGAATTCCAGAGTCTAGCGGTTCTGGGGAAGAAACTATTGGAGTAAAAAGATCTTTTACATCTAGGGATCTCTACAGAGTTGGAGGGTGGGATTTAGCAGCCTGTCGGGTTTGTCGAGGGTGCTCACGTCGTGGGGGCACAAATATTGCAGTTCGTCAGAGCATTCACCACTAAAATACTTGTAGAAAAGGCAGAGGGATGCAACATTTCGTCGATGGGACAGAGGCTGAAGCTTAGATGCCAGTTCAGGGCCTATCAGGTTTGCAACTCTCTTTTGAATCTTGTCAAGGAGCGAGAGACTAGTAGCAGATGCACCAGCCCAGATGTGACAGCAATACTCCATACATGGGCGAATGGTGGCCTTATAGAGGTACAGGATACTTTCGGGTGTTAGTAGTTGTCTAGCACGGTAGAGAGAGCCCACCTTTCTTGCAGCGGCCCTGGCAATGCCTTCAATGTAATTGTTCCAACTCATGTTTCCTGTGAACATTAGGCCAAGGAGTTTGAAAGATGTACTCTCAGATAAAGAGTCGTTGGCCATTGCTATAGGTGGTAGAGAGGATTTCTTGTAATTATTGAATGAAACTGGTTTAGTCTTGGCAGCATTGAACACGACCAACCACACAAATATAGGGAATTTGTACCTGCGGAACAAATTCAATTTGTTTTCAACTGGTAAAAATAGCTGCTAAGGGTTAAAATTGAAAAAAATTGGAACTTAACACGTGTGTTACTTCTAAGCATGCGCAAATATACATTTATACCTTTCACAACATTATTTTTTAAGTTTTTATATGTGTATTTGCTCAGATGATAACAGATAAGGCTGGAGAGCTACATATTTTGGTTTCAATTCTAGCTGATGGCAGCGAAGTCATATTTTTTTTAACTTTTGAAATCACTACTATATATTGGGTACAATATAATTATCAATAAATTATTGACTCTACAATAATAAACATGAAATCTGCATTCATTAAAATATATTTAAGCGTCTTTTATGACTGGGCAACAACAGGCAGCCTGCTAGTATGTGTGTGTGTGTGTGTGTGTATATATATACATATATATATATATATATATATATATATTATATATATATATTATATATATAATATCTAAAGTTAGATATGTTCGTATCTATAGGATTCACTCCTAAACTAATTGATTATAATTATGAATTTTAGAACAGTGCTAGGTGTAAGGGTGGGTAATATTTGCTATATATATATATATATATATTGTTACAAACAGCCACCGCGACATCAAATATTTTTTCTTTATCTGCTAGCGATAGGATAAACATTTGATTGTATGTTCAAACTGAGCGAGAATCCACGAATTCCTTATCCCTTTAAACCCCAATATTAAAGTCAATCTGAAGGAATCTTCTTCCACTGACCGAGGACAGAAAAGGTGATGTATGGCAGCAGAACAGTTATTACACTGTGATCCTATCTCGGAAACCAAAGATTCAACCAGCTAGAAATATTTCATCAGCCAGGGAGAAAGGAAGAAAAAAGATTTCATCAATTCTATTTTTAGAACCGAGATGCAAAACTAAGAAAGAAAAAAAGCAGGAGGCGAAACCCCCTCTCTCACACATTCCGACCAGAGTCCAGCCTCATTTCTTCTCTGGCACCCTTAAAGGAAAAAGTATGCCGGTCAAAGGCGAACCATGGAAAAGTTATATTGGAATACCAAAAGCAAATGCCGACAGGCATGTATTGAAAAGAGGATGAAAAAGAAAAGTATTGAAAAACTGAACTTATTATTTGAATTTCTTTCTCCCACAAGAGAACTCATTCGGACTAAATGTATCGCTCATAAATTGTGAAAAGAAAAAGAACAAAACAAGACAAAAAAAAAGAATTGTAAGTGCAAAATTTTGTTTCTCTTTCTGTCAAGCTGAAGATTGAATTTTTCCTCGTGGTCGTGGAGTCTAGTCGCGTTGTTAATCCCTTTTCTTTCTCTGCAAGATTTTCACTCAGCTTACATGTTTAAAAATACCCCCAAAATCCCATAAATGTTGAATATATTTTTTTTTCTCGTTAAATCTTTCTTTCCCTATCTTTAATAAATGTACTTCATATTATTTGGAAGTGTTTGCCTCGTTCTTTCTCGCAATTTTACTGTGTTCGACTTTTGTGTTTATTTTGCATCCCGCTTGTTTCATGTGAACAAATTGCCATTTTTTTTTTTTTTGTTTTGTTTCGACCTTTTTTTGTAATAAAAAGGAAAATTGAACCTTGCTGGGACCTTGACCATACCACTAAGCAGAAAATTTGTCTGCCTGCGATAAACGTTTGCTTTTCATAAATTCCTTTCCATATCCTTTGTTTGCTTTTTATTTTTTTAACCCCTTTCCCCCGTCACGAGTGTGACAATATATATAAGAAAAATTAAATATATATGAAAAAAATGGCTCAAGCAGAAACATTGTGTTTAATAACATTTGTCTTAATAAAAATATGCTGCCTAAATACGTAGGATAATATATATATATATATATACTAGCAGTTCAGCCTGGCTTGGCTCTAGCCCTATGTACTGGTGATAACTTTATGTGCATGCATATATATATATATATATATATATATTAAAAAGTTTGACTCGTGTCGAGGTAACCTACATCTAAAATTTCAAGTGTATAGACTCAAAATTATCGGAGGAATTTGGTAGTCTGCAAAGGTCAACTCTTTCAACTTTGACCTCTTGGCAGCCAAAATTTCGCCCCAAAACTGATTAAAAAGCTCGCTGCATGTCTGAATACCCTTTATGTAAAATTTCAAATGCTTAGACCCAAAATTGGCTGAATAGTTTGCTACAGACTGCACAAATCAACTCTTTTGAACTTTGACTTCTTGACAGCCAAATTTTCGCCCAAAACAGATTAAAAAGCTTGCCCCATGTCTGAATACACTTTATGTAAAATTTCAAATGTTTATACCAAAAATTGGTTGAGTAATTTGGTAGAGACCACAGAGGTCCATTTTTTTTTTTCAACTTTAACCCTCAGTTTTGGCCCCTTAACATCTATTGTTTTGGGCTCAAATCAAATTAAGTTTGATCCATCTCCAAGTAACCTACATCTAAAATTTCAAGTGTTTAGACTCAAAATTGGCGGAGGAGTTGGGTAGAGTTTTCAAAGGTCAAATCCTTAAACTTTGATCTCTTGATAGTTAAATTTCTGTCTGAAAACCGATTAAAAAGATTTTCCCAAATCTCAATACCCCTTATGTCAAATCTCGAGCTTATAGACTGAAAAATGACAGAGTAGTTTGGTAGGGAAATGTACACACACACAATTTCACTTTTATAGATATATAAACACACACACACATTCTATTATAGTTTGTTAATTAAAGATAGAATAAACAAGAAATTCTTTTAAATAATAATTAAACTAAAAATCAAATAGAAATTTAATATTGATTGAAGTGGATGTTTGATAGGAACCAGATATGATCTGTTGAGAAAAAGGAATGCATTGTAAAAATACAGTACAAAATACAAGGGATAAAATCGACAGACTCTACTATGTTATTTATAGAATTTCAAAAGTAAGACAAAAAAAACACTGGAAAAAGTTTAACCTAAAAAAAAAAAAATAGTTTTTAAAAAATTAGAAAAAATAATTGTATATTTGTAAATAAAATGATTTTCAAAAACCAATGTCGTTCAGTTTTGTCATAAACTTTTTGGAACACATTTGCATTAATAAAAACATAAATGAAAAATTTGTGAAAAATCTGTTTTTCACTATTAGTCTGGAGATGTTTTTGTTGACACAGAAGATTCTGTCGATTATTTGGCTCTGATCTAACAGATTTTTTAAATAGAAAAAAAAGCATTGTTCTCGTTTGTTTGAAATACTTGTTAAATAGTTTAACACTAGCAGGCCATCCAGTGTTGCCCGGTCGTAAACTATGCATAAATATTATATTTTAATTAATGCAGATTTCTTTATTATAAACAAAAATACCACAGGTATTAAATGTAACGTTAAATTCCTAACAAAAAAAAAAAAAAAAGAGAAACGGAAAGAAACTGAGACATATGCATGCGAGTATTATATTTTTTCTAAACAGTTCACTTCTTGTAGGCAAAAACATACTTCAAATAAGATTGAAACCAAAACCTAAAGTATGATAACCAGTAGATCAGCTTGACACTATCTTTGAAAAATGTTTTCAAGCCTACTTATGTGAACGATTTGCGTATGCGTAGTCATGAAACAGTCAACAAACAGATAAAAATCTGATGACCCCCCCCCTCCAATACCAATTTTTCACTTTTTACCCCTTAGCCTTTTTTTCTGGATGAAAACCGATTAAAAAGTTTTTACATGTCTGAATACCTCATATACCAAATTTTAAGTATGTAGATCAAAAAATTTGTTGAGTATGTAGGTTGAGGTTCTTCACACATACACGTTTTCACTTTTATAGATATATGTGACAAACAGAATATTCCTGAATAATTTTCTTTTCTGTATAAGAAATCCTTTGAGACTAGGACAGTTTCTATTTTGTTTGGATTTACTACAAATAATAATGAAAATGTTTTCAATACTTTTTGCAAATAGTCTAATAGTTTTCATGAATAGTAATGAAATAAAAGAAATCAATGTTTTCTTATGCGTTTCCAAATAGATGTTAAATATTTTAGATTGAAAATATTGTTCAAATAAATTTATCTAATGCAGAATATTTACACAGGAATTAGTTTGATTTTGCCAAAGAAATCCTTTTAGACTGTGACAAGCTTTATTTTGTGTGGAGAGCAGGATTATCCACAAATAATATTGAAACTAATATTTAAATACTTTACTTTTGTAAATAGTCAAATAGTTTTTCATAAATAGAAATTAAAAGGAATGTAAAAGTGAGGTAAGAATCAATAGTTTTTTTTTTTTTAGTTTCATTATTTAAGAAATGCATTGTTTTGTGAATGTCAAAAATGTAACTTGCATGTAAAAGCATATCTCACATGTGTGAATGCATGCGACCATTTCTTTGCCAAAGCATAATCCAGAATGTTTACAGAAAGTATAAGCAATGGGTATTCTGAATAGCAGAATGGCATTCCTTTAATCTGTAAACAGGGGCGACTGTGATATAGATTTCTAAGCTATTATGTAGACAATATTCAGGATAAAATGAAATAATTTAGGTGATTGAATCAAAGTCCCCTTCTATTAAAGACCCGATGTAACTGGTACCAGTGAGAGTAGATAAATACTAGTGAGTAAGAATGGCTGCTACCTTCTCTCCTTTCTAGGGCAATTGCTCTTGTCATATCTAAGGCATTTGATAGGGTATAGAATGAAGGTTTACTTCACAAGATCTCTAGCTATGGTATAGCTGGAAATGTCTTAATTATTAAATCATTTCTTTCTGACAGGTTCATAAGAGTAGTAGCTGATGGGCAAAAATCAGAAGCTCACAGTATTAATGCTGGAGTCCCTCAGGGGTCCATCCTGGGCCCAACTCTTTTCCTGATCTACATTAATGATCTTCCACATCACATCCTTACATCATTTGTAGGCATTTATGCTGATAACACTACCATCTATGGTAGCACATCTAAGACAGTAAACGACCAAGTTCTCTCCGATTCTCTCTCCTCTGATCTTGAGCACGTGGTACAATAGGGAAAGGAGTGGCTGGTTACTTTTAACGCATCTAAAATCTAGCTTCTCTCTTTATATCATCAACGTTCTGATCTACATCTGGCATCAATTGAAATGAATGGCTCTCGTCTTGAGGGGCCTCAAATTTTGACAAGCTTCTGGGCTTGACCTTTATCCCTGATCTTAAATGGAACAGGTGCATCAAATCTGTTGCCAAGGCTGCTGGAAAAATGGTGGGATCCTTCTATCGATCCAGTAGATATCTCTATTTATATAAGAGTCAAGTACGTCCAAGCATGGAATACTGTCGCCACATCTAGGTAGGAGCTGCTAGAAAGGACTTGTCCTGCCTTTATAGAGTTCAAAATAGACTTTGTAGCCTCATAGGAGATATCCTTTTCTCTTCCCTGCAACCTCTGTCTCACAGAAGAGATGTTGCGAGTTTGTCTCTGCTGTATCGTTATTTTTGTGGAAAGTGTTTGACTGAGCTTCAATCTATGGTCCCCCCTCGCCAAACGTTCACAAGAAACACTCGTCTAGCTGAAAATACTATCAATAATTCCCCCCACTCGTTATCTGTGCCTAAACCTAAACGTAGATTCCATGAACAAAGCTTCCTTCTTAGAACTGCACGCCTGTGGAATTGTCTTCTGTTTTCTTGCTTTCCAGCTGACTATAATATGGTTGTCTTCAAGTCTAACGTGAACAAATTCTTGATGAGTCGTTCCACTTGTTAACAAATTTACCAAATTTCCATTTCTAACGATTACTATATTGTTCAATTTCTACTGTACACTCTTTAACCCTTATCCTCGAGTGGCCTCTTGGCCTTGATAAGTGGTGGTGCCTATGTAAAAAAAAAAAAAAAAAAAGGTTTATTTGGGAGAGTCCAGTAACCCGTTGAAAATATAAATATTGAAAGAAGACTATATGAATGCATGATTTCTGGAAACACATGAGGGATTAACCTAATTGAATAGTGGAACAGATTAGCATGTGGACGCTTTGGTTATTAAGCTATTATGTCTTATTGTGTTATTGTGTGTGGTGATGATCGGCTTTGCTTTATTGTAGAGATACATTTTGCTTGCATGAAAGTAAGTTTAAGAGAATAGTTTGAATATTAGAATGTATAAGTTAGACATTGCTTAGAATTTTTTTTTTTTACATTTTCAACCGGAAGTTACATTGTTATGAGATAGGCAGATCGCTAAATAATGGAAAACAGTTGATGTATTTGAAAAGAAAAATGGGGAAAAGAGAAGTTAATATAAAGAATTGAATTGGAAGAAGAAAGAAAAGGCTTTAAACGCAAACAAAGGAAGGTAGAAACAATTGTATGCTAATAAACTATTTATAAAAATTGTATATATATATATATATATATATATATATATACCAGCAGGCCAACATGAAAAGTGAGTGATTCAAGAATCGCAATCCCATTTTGGATGGAGGATCATACACTGACGTGTGTGTGAGTGTGTCTGTGTGTGCATTGAAAGAGAGCAGAGCTAAGTTTGTAATTTGAATCACAACCTCCAGAAATAAAGTGACCAAAATTTTCACTCAAAATGATATTTATTTATCCACGATAAAAAAAAAATAAAACTGCTGTAATAAAATGCAAACCGTCATAAAAAGATGGTGAATTAATCAGATATTCAAAGCAATATGCAAATTAGTTAATCTTAGGGAATCCATCACATACACATGAGTAATCTATATAATTATAAAACTCAAATGACCTTGTAACAATCTATGTAACCCACTTTCCGGTTTACGACATCCAGTTGCGCATGCGCACATGACCTGCGCACTGAAATATTAACGTTATTTCGAAATTATTATTTAACATGGGAAGAGTGGGGTTTAAAATAACTTAAACGTAATACAGAAATCAACGATGTAAAAAAAAAAAAAAAAAAAGCAGATATATCAAAATTTGAATTTAACTATAATAAGTGCTATGGTATCTGTTCAGTGCACATTTACCTATAAGTATGGCTAACCACTTATAATTCAGTAATTGTAAAAAAAATTTTTTTCAAAAATAATCAATTATAATAAACAGAACGATTCATAGAAATCTATCTATATTCTTTTTTCATTTTAATATACTTTCATAGAAATGTTTCTGTTATGTCAAAAAAAAACTTTTCTTTACTTCACAAGTGTCACGCTCATACATGAATTCCATAGCTAATATAACATACTGACCCAACAGGTCACGGGTAGTCTAGTATATATTATAAAGCTACTGTTCTGTTTTGAATATGAATTTAGTGTTTTAATCACCATATCAACGAATATGTGTGTTTATATATGTTAAGACGATTTTTTTGAGTCCTCAAAATCCGTCTTCTTGTAACATGGAATGAAAGAAAAGAACAGGAGGATAAAAAAGGGGCAAATAAAAACTAGACCCAAAAAGTAAATTAAGTCTGATTTTTATTAAAAGAAATAAATAGCCATTGCTTTTTGTTGCTCAAAACATGGTTAATAAAATTAACCTAATTAATAAGTTAAAACAAAAGCCAGATAACATACATAGATAAAAGCGGGGTCTCTACATAAAAGACAATTATTTAAAAATAATTATTAACTCCAGTGAGAAAGTTAGTTTGTCCAAAATGATAACAAATTGAAGAACAAGAAATACTCTCGCTTTTCAACTTGAATAAAATGAATTGTCTTACTTGATTATAATGTAAGTGACATGCAAAATCTTTTAATGTTTGTATTTTATACAGACAGAGTTTTAAAAAAAACAAAAAATAAAATTTAAAAAAAAAAAACAGCCTTTCCTGAAAGGAAATTCTGGAACTTCTAGTTAACCTGCTCAGATTAACTTAAAATGTATCTTTGGCTCTCTTGCCATCATACTCTTTCATCATTCTTTCTTTTGGAAACTCTCTTTGGAACTCTCTTCTTTAAATTAAAAGGAGAGATTAAATAAAATAAGTTGATAAACTTGAAAACTTGATCAACGGAGCCCAAAGATGTGTCCGTTCTCTTAAGGGAATCTTTTGGAATTTATTCAAAATAGTCGCCAGAGGCGGTTTTGATGGTATTTGAGAAGGGAATCTCTTTCCTCTCACGCCTTTTTCCCTTTGGTCATTACTAGTCCCTCTGCCATGCGAAATAGGATGGGGGGGGGGGCAAAGAGGATGACAATAATGACCAGTGATGAGACAGAATGACAGGAAACCCTCACTGACAAGAAAACCGGCCTCCCCACCATATTTTAATACTGCTTAATGGCTGAAGGGTTAAAAAAAATTCTCAATGTGCAAGTTTTTCTGTATGTGCATAATAACGTGATGTTTATATCTTGTAGCTTGTTTCTTCCAATGTTTTGTCTATTCACTAAAATAGTGTTATTTGAAACAACATTTCATTATGTGGGGAAAATCCCAAGTGCCCTTTTTTTTAAAAAAAGTTCATAGGGCATCACTTTTAACTTTGTTTAGAATACTTCTGGCTTTCAGAAATGAATTGATAATATGCAACTCCCTTTTTTTTTTTTCTTTTTTTCAGCTGTTTTTACTATGAGAAAAAATATTCAGCAAACAATTGTTTAAAATCTTCTAACAGGATCGTGTATTCACTCTTATAAATGCATTAATAATGAACCCATTTATTTACTCTAGTCATGTATCATGCTAGCAAAATCAATTCTATGATGACCTGCTGTCTCATACCACGTGACCCGTTGCTATGCCTGACAGCTGCAGTCGTTGAATTTATGCTGCTGAGTCATCTAATATGACAGCCATTAAAAAAAAACACATTTATGTATAATAATGTGCTTATTCACTATTTAACAAATCAGATCGTCTGATTGGCAAATACGAAATATGCAAGTAATTTAAGAATAACTAATGTTTAAAAATGAAAATCTGATATTAGTCATTGTAAAATGAATTGCTCCAAAATTGAATACTATTGTCTCGTCAACCAGTTTAAAAAAAAACAAAAAAAACTACTCTTTGTATTTTATTTTAATGTAAGTTTTATGTAAAGAATATTTAGCTGACAGTTATTTTTATGGAAATATTAGTGTTAATGTAAGTTTAAAAAATTACACACCTAAAATGCACTTTTTATCATATTATTAGTCATATTATATTATCATATTATTAGTTGTATTATATTATTAGTCGTATCATTAATAGTAGTATCAACAATACAGTAACAGGACAGTTTCTAAACACATGCATACTCCTTCTGTTTTTAAAGTTAAGATAAATTCTTCTAGACTGAGGGAAATATGTGCTCATTAAGAAATAAGGACACTGCTAAAAATAAAGAATTATTAATGGCAAAAGGAAACAAAATGTACTTTTCGCCTCATTGTTATCACGTGCCATGATGAAGTAAATTTTTTATTGGTAACATAGTATTAGTAATAAAATATGTGCACACATTCTCTCTCTCTCTATCATTAATAAGCACACACATTAAAACAAAAAGTATTGACAGGATGAAAACGTTTGCTCAAAGATTAATAAGAGACTATAGAAGTTTTGTTAATTCTGTTGTAATACATTATTTGTAATAGAAGATAACTAATGGCATCATTGTTTTGAAATAATAGAATGTGACGGCCATGTTGACTGTAATGAAAAGTATTCTGTAGTGTTCGGTAAATGCAACATATAAAATGATGTATGTCTGAGAAGCTGATGAAACTGTCGTTAGAATTGGAAGTGGATATAAAAGGGGATTATTCATTAGCTTCTGAGGAAATGAGTTATTTGTAAAGATAAAATCACATAACAAAATGAAATATTTCCAGTGATTCACGATAAACATAGACTATATTTGCTTCGGTGGTGTATGGGAGAGTAGAAGTAGAAAGAAATCAGTGGGTAAGTTGGCCTGCTGCCACCTAAGCATGTCGTATTTGGGAGAGTGAATTGGCATGGAAAAATTGTAGCAATTAATGAATTGTAATTAAACAGACTGATTATTACCAGAAAACATGCATAAGATACAGGCAGGTAGTATGTCTAGTTTGGATTAATATGTAGCCCTAGTTTTTCTTTTCTTATATTGTCATTTTAAAGACAGGAATAATCATTTCTATTTTATTAAGAAATGACATCTCGGTAAAATTCATGCTTTCCTCAGATATTAAAAGTTAACAACGTAAGGAACAAAAAAAAAAACTTGTTTTTTTCATTGATGTCAGTTTTTTTTCTATGCTTTTTAATATGGTGTGTTCTGCTGAAATATCCAGAATAAAATAATTTCTATTTAGAAAGTTAACTGATCAGATATTGTGTATCTGTGTGTATAAATGCAAATAAGTGATTTGTAAAATTTAGAAAAATAAAAACTGATGAATTTATAGATCAAGTAAAGATTAGATACCCCATAGCAAAAGACAAAGATTGGCGAACATTTCAAGTGACACCGGTTGTTTGAGCTTGATATTGCTGTTGGTTGTTTGTAAACATGTCAAATAGCAGACATGGCCGAATGTTCGTGAGCAAGATTTTTTAAAAATATATTTACAAAACTTTTTAAGATTTAAAAGAAAAAATATATATTTACAAAACATTTTCTTTAATATTAAATATTTACAAAACTTTTAAGGATTAAAAAAACAAAACTTTTTTCTATTTACGCAAAACTTTTTAATGTAAGTAACAAAACGAACGTATTTAAAGAAAATATATTTAAATAAATGGGTGTCTTTCTCAGTGCATTCTTTTTATATATTTACAGAACTTTTTAATAAAACTAATATATATAAATAAATGGTAAATTTTTACGATGTGCCCCAGCATATTATAAACACTCCAACCTCCCTATGTTAAGAACAGCTTTTGGAATAAACACCCCAACCTCAAAAGCCGTTCTTAACATGGGGTGGTTGAGGGTGTTTATACTATGCTGGGGCAGGTCGTAAAATAATACCAAATGAATAAATAAACCAATATTATAACTGAGAATTTCAGATGATGTCAATTAAAAAATACATAATTTTAAATAAAATTATTATAACCAAACTTCTTAATGACAGAAACAAATATAAAATTTATTCGGATTTTTGCGACCAAGGTTAATTTTTATGTACAGCGTTTTTTTTGTTTTTTTATATATATATATCTTTCTTTGTGCGTTTTTAATACAATGTAATATTTATTTAAAGTGCGATGTAATAGGTGGTCAGTGAAGGAGAAATCCTTCTAGACCGAGGCAATTTTTATGCATAATAAAATCACAAGTATAAGCAAAACAATCGAGATTTTAAAAAATATATTTTATTCACATATCTTTTATAACTTTTATTTTTATAAAGATGAAGTGTAGTCTCACACAATACAAATCTTTTTATGATTTTCATTTTTATTTAAAAAAATAAAAACTTGCTATTTGCTTGCTTCTCCATAAAGACAAATTAAGTACAATTAAATTTAGTGTCCGAAATTTTCAGTTTCTAATGTTTTGTAATTAATATAGGTCATTCTTTTTATTTTTTTTTTTTATTTTTATAATTATTATTATTATCATTAGTTTTATTAAAGTTCTGTAAATATATTTTGTTAAATTTACGTTCATTTTGTTACTTACACTAAAAAGTTTTGTGTAAATAGAAATTTTGTTTTTGTCCTTAAATGTTTTGTAAATATTTAATATTAAAGAAAATGTTTTGTAAATATATATTTTTTTCTTTTAAATTTTAAAATGGTTTGTAAATATATTTTTTTTAAAATCTTGTTCGCGAACATTCGACCATGTCTGCTATTTGACGTGTTTACAAACCACCACCAGCAATGTCAAGGTCGAATAACCGGTGTCACTTGAAATGTTCGCCAATCTTTGCCTTCTGCTATAGGGTATCTAATCTTTACTTGATCCGAATTTATTTGAAATAGTTAATTAAAAAGAAAAATGTAATAAATAATTTTAACTTGTAGTATCATGTTTTAGAATAAAATAATTTGGGAAACAATCGACCATATTTTTAGTTTCTTATATTTTAAATTGAAATTTTTCCTTTTTTTTTTTTTTTTTTAAGTAATATAAATTTTTCTTCTATGTGTTTCCACATTAATAAGTCTTACATGTTTTCTTGCTACTTATATTTAATTGCTAACAGACATATTTCTTTTTTTTACTATTCTCATAACTCTTCTTCATACGTGAGTAATGTATACCTCACAGGTAAATTACATTATTACTTATCTTTTAATGCAGGATTGAAAATCCCAAGTGAAAACCTTGATAATATCAACTCTTATCAACTATACTCCATTTCATGCTCTCATTTTCTAAGATGCCTTTCATCTGGTGGTGACTCGTGTGTATTCATATCCATTTGTTATTTTTTTTTATATCCTTATTTGTTGTCTTGTAAGAGTTAAGAAATTAAAAATAACAGAAAACCATTTTTTAAGGACTATACATAATTGTTCAAATTAATTTCATTTGTAACTTTGTTGGTCTTGAAAAATTTGATAAATCAGAACTTTCTCGGCAACTTACTATCTTATGCAACAAGGTTTGTTGTTCCATTGTTTTTGTTTTGTTTCTTGCGTTTTTGTTTCACTTGTGTTTTTTCTTGTTTGTTTTTGTTTTGTTTCTTGCGTTTTTGTTTCACTTGTTTTTTCTTGTTTGTTTTTGTTTCACTTGTGTTTTTTCTTGTTTGTTTTTGTTTTGTTTCTTGCGTTTTTGTTTCACTTGTGTTTTTTCTTGTTTGTTTTTGTTTCACTTGTGTTTTTTCTTGTTTGTTTTTGTTTCACTTGTGTTTTTTCTTGTTTGTTTTTGTTGCTTGCTCCTCGTCTGGATCCGTGTCTCGCCCTTCATTTGGATCAGGTCTCACTCCTGGTCTGGATTACTCCTGCATATTTTATCTGTATTTGTGATTTGATGATGGAACGTGTTGCAAGAGAGTGGTTATCTAATGTATTAGTTTATATAATAGAAAGCAAATACACTAACTTGCCTTGAACATCCTTTACCATTATATTCGTCTCCACATGGCCACCCAATAATCTGTCTTCCCTAGTGCTTTCTCCATTTTTTTTCATCTGCCTACCCTACTTTCCAATTTTAGTGATGACATTGACATCTCGTGAGGCCGAAATGTGAAGACATTAACAATCTGAAGCAGAAATACTAACATGACTAAATTCAGCATTAAACGACCCCCAAAAGGCTTTATATACTGTTAAACAACCAACCATATCTAAACAGAATACTAACCAATTTATTAATAACTATATCTAGTATTGCCTAGGAGTCTTTTTCCTTTATTTTTTGGTTCCGCTTTTGTTTTCATAAAGTCAAATGTAATTATTACAGTATTATTGAGTTATTGGTTATTAATAATTATTAATTGAACTAAATTTTTATAAAACTATATGGCAATGTTTCAATTTTTATCAAATTATTGGATGTAAAAAAGCTTCCAAAACTTTCAATCAGAAATTAAGAATTTAAAGCCAGAAATGACTTTCTATTTGATAGGTAAAATGCTTCCTTTCAAATTTCAAAGAGTCACAAAGTAATTCCTTCTTTTTCTTTCAAATATTAACAAAATATTAAAATGGCTGACTTGTTTATGAAGAAACTGTCCTAAAAACGGAAAATCAAAATTAGTCTGACAATGAAGGGAGTGATGATAATTTGCCGTAATTACAATGAAAAAGTTTTCCATTTAGTATGAAGAAAATCAGTGTGAGAGACAGCATTATTTGTATGACGTCACAACGTCACAATTTTTTTTTTTTTTTTTTTTTTTTATTGCATTTTGGATTTCAATAAGTAATTGATTAGAAATAATGGTGAATGATTAAAAAAAAATCTGTAAGTCATGTAAATGCGAGAAACACAGTTATACAAGAATTGGTCACACCATATTTTTAATATAGATTATTTATTCAAAATAAGTTTCCATTATTTCACATAAAGTAAAAGCTTCCTTACACCATCTCTCTTCCTTTACTCTTCCTCCATTATTGACCCTCCCCCTCCCCAATCTCTTTCATTCTGATGACAGAGGAATAGAGGGAGAGCAATAGCTAAAAAAAAATGTATTCTTACTAACAAATTTCAGTTGGTATGTCCAAATCATAATGGAGAAAGCAAGAATAGAAAGTACATCCAGTTTCTGATTGGTTATGAAACCAGTCAACCTACAATAAAATTTAAGAGCGCAGTTAGGTCGTGTGTGTGTGAGATTTAACATGTGAAAGGTCAAAATGATTGGTGTACAAAGAAAAAAATATTCAATAAAAAATAAATAAAAGCTTTGTTTAGCTTAAAATGCAATAAATTTAAGTTTTATTTTATTAAGCTTAGGTTAACATCAGTTATTACCAGGTATTTCAGGTTAAACATCACTAACAAGCATTTTTTTTTTTAATTTTACATTAATTTATTTTTTTAATTAGTATTGTAAAGCCATGAATGGATTTAGTGACAAAAAGCAAAGCTATGTGTGACGTTTGTCATAATGGTAAAAAAAGTAAAAAGAGAGAAATAAAATTCTCATGTTTTTCTTTTCATTGCAAAATATTATTTGAATTCAGTAATGTAATGAAAATTATATTTGTTTTAATGTATTCCTGGGCAACACTGAATTTTTTGTCTTCCCCGTCAAGTATATACCACATACGAAATATACTACTGTATTATTATATACACCTGCTCTATAAAAGACATTGAGCCCTTTCCTACTGACCAAATACCACTTACTAAGTGTAATACTGTATCATAACACAAACCTTCTGGATGTTCTGTTTAAATTTCATCCCCTCTCACTACCAATAATATTTTGTTTAAAAATTCTGAGACGTACAAGAATACTTTCAGAGGTATTAAAGGAAGATAAACAAAAAGCAAAATTTATCAAAAATCGAATTCTTATTGGTGATTGATAAAAATTTGATTATTAATCTTTGTATTTTTATCAATCTTATATTTAACATTTATGTCAATGTTATATATTGAGGTGACCTTGAGGGACAAGGATAGCGAGGAACTTATCATTGATATTACATGGGAAAATGTGGGAAGAAGATGAGAAACAGGAGTCAGGAACTATATTATTAACAAGCAGAAGTCAGAATTTACTCAGAGGCAAGGGAAAGTATTGGCATGCAATTCTTAATTTAAAAAAAAAAATCTTTTTCTTCCTTTGTCTGAAGTTTGTATCTCAGATAAAATAAATAACTATATGATTTGGGTATAAATACCTTTGTATCAGTTAACTGCAATTAATGACAAAGCAGTCAAAGATATGTTCCTATGAAGATGTGCCTAGCAGAACAGTTCTATCAAACCAAGTAAGCCATTCAGTCATCACGATTCTCTTAAACTCTTTTATCCCATGGAAGCATTGTCATATTGTCACCAAAGTAGCTAAACCAGTGTTTCTCAACCTTTGATGACCTATACTTACTGAGTATCCCAACACTCATGGCGCCCTGCATTTCAACTAAAAAAAAAAAAAGCAGATTTTGTTTCATGTTGTTTATTTAGTTATCTGAAATTATAAACAAAAGTGAACATTTTGCTGTTGAGCTTGTGTGACAAGATCTCTTATATTCAGCTCCGTTTTGGGCACAGTAAGATGAATATCGTTCTTAATATAAAGATGGTTTCTGGACTTTGTTTTAATAGTTGGCAAGTCAGAAAATGCACATTCGCAAAGGTCTGTCATAGTGAATTGTATTACAGTATTGTAGATGTCGTCTTGCTGGGTAAGGGATACACCTCCTGAACAGACAACCAGAAGCTTTGTTACTGAAGGTTAGCTTCATTGCTTTTGAAATCTTGAACTCTGTCTGCTCTTCTGCTTCACTTTCAATAAGGTTCAATTTCAGTGATGAAAGGGTTTCTTGTGGCCTGGAACATCCAGTGGTGCTTTATCAAAATAAGATTTTAACTCAGCAGAGAGAATTTCGAGATGTCTAGTGATGCAACTTTTGATGCCAATAAAAAGTTTAATCCTTTGCATTTTCAAACGCTCATCCAAGAAAGGAAATAAGGTTGTAGACCTAGCCTTGATTCGTGCCTTCTAGTTTTCAATTTGAGCAGACTCTTGCAAGCTTTTCTTGGACATCATTGACTGTCACATCATCATCTTGGAAAGATTGGTTCATATTATTGAGTTCACTAAAAATATTGGTCAGGTAGGTGAGCATCATGGCAGACTCTTCATTGTCAAAGTAGACATCAAGATTGTTTTCATTCTCTTGTAGAAAGACTTCCACTTCCATATAGAGTTCATACAACTGAGAGAAGCATTCCCCCTCTCGATAGCCAATGAACTTTAGTGTAGAACAGAAGTCCCATATGTTGCACTCCCATTTTGTTGAAAGAGCCGATTTTTTGCCTTTGCATGAATGAAGTTGATCACTTTGACTGCAACAAACATGGTAGTAGTGTTTTTAATGCAAGAGCATGTCAGTGTAGTGAACTGTGGGAAGACATGTGTAGCTATTCATTCTTGACAAGTGTGATGAACCCTCTTCTGGTGCCAATTACTAGCTAAGTCCATTATGGTTTTGCCATCTGTTTCTGTTGTGGTGGTCAGAGTATTGCAAAACAAAAATTCTTCATTTATCTTTTCTTCTGTTTTGTATCAAGCAAAGGTGATCAATTGGCTCTCTCAAGCAGTGTCTGTAGACTCATTTAATTGTAAGTTAACCTGGAGCATACTTTGCTGGATTTCAGAGCAAACTTTGACATACTTCAGTGGCCATGTCATCAATCCATTGGCAGATTGTGTCATTAGAAAGCGAAATTTGCTGGATCATTTTTGCCTTTGGTTTGAACATCAGTTCCACCATTTTCTTTGTACATAACTTGATAAGTCTCTCTGCAATAATGTGCAGTTTCTTGCAGTTTACGTTTTGGTATGCCAATTCATAGCCGGATTGTTGAGCAGGTTTTTTTTCTGGACGAAATCCAAATTTGGGAAGTGTCATGTACATTTCGTAAACAGAGTATCATCACAATCCTTCTTCCTTCACGGATACATCTTGTCACGGTGGTTTGAAAATTTGAAAGGATGTAGTGATGCATTTGACATCACCACTGAGCAATGCAAACATTGGATGCATTCCACGTCATCTCAAGTAACATTTGTGAATCCAAACTTGATGTGGCTGTTATTCCATTTTCAAACCTTCAACATCTTAGAAATTGGAAAATGGAAAAATAAAAATTAATTTAAAAGGAGTTGTGCTTGAGGGCTATACCGATGTGGTTCTGACATCATCTCACTTGAAAAGTAAGATTCTACATTTCTTTATTATTGCATTATATTCCAATATCTACTTCATTTACAGGTAGTAACGGTTAAGTTAGGTACTATTTGGCTCTTATTTCATTCTGGTTTTACTCTTATTATAAAATTTAATGAGTGTTTTTGTAGGGCTTGGAACAGATTAGACAATTTACATGTAAAAAGCCTTTCGGTATACAAAAATTTCCTAGATATAAAAACCAAATCAAAACAAATTAATTTTATATCTAGAGGTTCCACTATATAAACCATGACTTTTTTTCATGGCTGGAGTCTTGTCATCTTATTTATACATTGCAAGTGTCTACATTTTGAATTACATTTTTCCAGCATCCTCTTATGGCTCCCCAATCAAAGGTCTATGGCTCCTCCCTTAGGGGGCTATGAGCTCCTGTTGAGAAATCTAGAACTGGACAATCTAGATGATATAATACATTAGTGTTTACAAATGAGATTTCCCAAGAGGCAATTTCTGTATGCCCTTTCTCCCAACTAAATTTATATTTGTTATAGGGTTAAAAGTGTAAATGACCTTTTTAGATCACAGTGAACGTTGCATGGAAAGAGATATGGAACATACAAATATCTGTGCGTGAGGTCGCCAAGCTAATCAAGAACCTTGATTCCAGTAAAGCAACTGGCTCTGATGGCATTCCAATTATAGTGCTGAAAAAGCTCCAACCAGAACTTGCCCCCATACTTACAAAACTGTTTAAGCATTTCCTTAAGGAGAAGTGCTTTCCAACACCCTGGAAAAACTCATCAGTGTGCTCTGTATTTAAGAATTCAGATGAAAAGTCATCTCTCTCTCAGTACAGACCAATAAGTCCTGTGTGTCATGAGTAAGTTGTTGGAATCCATATTAAATAAAGAAGTAGTCAACCACCTCAACAGAAACAACCTTCTTAGTGACATGCAATATGGTTTCCGTTCTGCCAGATCTATAGCAGATGTGCTAACAGTTATATCTCATAGGATTAGTGAATCTCTCAACAAAGGCTTCCTTTCTAGGGCAATTGCTCTTTACATATCAAAGGCCTTCGATAAGGTATGGCATAAAGGCCTACTTCACAAGATCTCTAGCTATGGTATAACTGGAAATGTTTTCTCAATTATTAAATCATTTCTCTCTGATAGGCTCATAAGAGTAGTGGTTGATGGGCAGAAATCAGGGACCCACAGTATTAATGCTGGAGTCCCTCAGGGGTCCATTCTGGGCCCAACTCTCTTCCTGATCTACATCAATGATCTCCCAAAACACATACTTAAATCATTCGTTGACATCTATGCTGATGACACGACCATCTATGGCAACACATCAAAGGCCGTAAATGACAAAGTTCTCTCTGATTCTCACTCTTCTGATCTTGAGCGCATGGTACAGTGGGGGAAGAGGTAGCTGGTTACTTTTAATGCATCTAAAACCAAGCTCCTATCTTTACATCATCAACGCTCTGATCCCTATGTGGCATCAATTGAAATGAATGGCTCTCGTCTTGGGGAGGCTCCATGTTTTGAAAAGCTTCTGGGTTTGACCTTTACTCCTGATCTGAAATGGAACACGTACATAAAGTCTGTTACCAAGGTCGCTGGGAAAATGGTAGGATCCTTCTACTGCTCCAGAAGATATCTCACTGCTGATGCAATTCTCTATCTATATAAAAACCAAGTATGTTCAAGGATGGAGTACTGCTGCCACATCTGGGCAGGAGCTGCTAAAAACAGGCTTTCCTGTCTTGACAGAGTACAAAATAGACTTTGTGGCCTAGTGGAGGATGCCCTTTTCTCTTCCCTGCAACCTCTCTCCCACAGAAGAGACGTTGCGAGCCTGTCTTTGTTTTATCACTATTTCTATGGCAAGTGCTTGTTTGAGCTCCAATCTCTGGTCCCCCCGCGCCAATCTTTCACAAAAAACACCCGTCTAGCTGAAACTACTGTCAATAATTTTCCCCATTCTTTATCTGTGCCTAAATCAAAATGTAGATTCCATGAACAAAGCTTCTTTCTTAGAAGTGCATGCTTGTGGGGTTCTCTTCCATTTGCCTGTTTCCCACCTGACTATAATTGGGATGTCTTCAAGTCCAACATAAACAAATTCCTGATAAACCGCCCTCTTAAGGAAGACTCTTTATCAAATCTCCATTACTAACGATTACTACAATATTATCTCATTCATTACTGTGCACGAATAACCCTTATCCCCAAGTGGCTTCCGGGCCTTGATAAGTGGTGACTACTATGTAAAAAAAAAAACAAAAAAAAAACATGGTATGGTCATAATCATCATATGATTATGATAATTACACTTCTCTCATTTTTGTTCTAAAATCGTCCCAGAGATATGATTCTCTAAATTTTGCAGAAAATGTGGATTTTTTTTTTTAAGTTAATGATAAGCATTAAAAACTGCACTATAAAATCTTTTGTTCCTTATCAAAAAATCTCTCATTCCTAAAGCATTTTAAAATATCCACATAAATTTAAAAGTTAGCCATTTTTAATTCGTGTAGATCAAATGCAAATGATGTTCTTGACATTTGATCGCATGAACAATTTTTTTTTTTTTTTTTTTTACTGAATGTGACAAATAATTGGTCTGGCTTTTGACATGATTAGACAAATTTTAAGCTGCTGAAACTCATCATCATCATCATCATCATCATCATCATCCTCATCATGTTTTGCATACAAGCATGTACTGGATGGCTTTAGGAAATTGACTTCCCAACTAACTTATCTCTTACCAGGTTTTTATTTCTTTTTCTCTCAAGCCCATCCTTATCACTTCCTTCCACATTTTCCTTGGCCTTCTCCTATGAACTAACCCTGCTACCCCAATTGTTCTCCATCTACTAATCCAAGAACTCTCATCCATTCTTTCATGTGATTATACCATCAAAGTTTTCTGTTCTGCACACCTTTATCAGATTTAATCTTCCTCGGGCGTCATCAGATCTAAGCTTATCTGTAAGAATCACATTACACATTCATGATATCATTCTCATATCATTTCTCAATATGTAACGCATATTTTAATTCTCACTGGCTAGATTTAATTTCCATACATTATCATACTGCGTTCAGATGCCTGATAAACTCTTCCCTTGATTGACAGTGTTAAAACTCTGCTGGATAATTAATGGCAGAAATACAAGAAGAATTTTACAAACTTTAATTTTGTACTAAATTTAAAGAAATGATTGTGTAAGTTGTATTTGAAGGCTATAACAATGCAGTTTTAAAAAAACAAAAAGAATCTATTTGCTACTAGACATGGTAAAAAGAATAATGTTGAAAGAGATTGTCGGACGGACTTCCTCATCTTGGTTGTTATAGTCACAATGTTTCGGCCGTTTTGCCTTCCGGCCTTCATCAGGTGTTTTGTATCGAACTGGGAAACCGTTTGTTAGGAGTCTCCAACCCAACCCTTTATTATTATTACGGAGGTACCGTGTTCGGACTCCAGCTAGGCTCTGGGACATAGTTGCTGATTCTCTGTTTTGAATGTTACTTTTCACTACCTTCGTTCAGGATTGAACTCAGAATGTTGAAAGATTTCAGTAATTTTCAATTAGAGCATAATGTGTCGAATGAGGATGCTGTTGTCGTGTCATTCTTTGAATTTTCGACGTATATTTCATCTTCAGAAAAAAAAATATATATGTACAACATTTGAGCACAAGGTAGAGTAGTTGCTAGTGTAATTGCAAGAGTTAGGATTGGATGGAGTAAGTTCAGAAAACTTTTACCATTATTAATCAGCAGAGTGTTAACGTTGTCGACAAAACAGAGGCTATCAAGCATGTGTACACAGTGTGATGATATAAAAAATTGAAATTTGGCTATTGAGGGTTGAGAATATGTGTACTGCATGGTGAGAAATGAGGTGAGAATGATGTAATGCGTAATGCGAGTCTCAAAGACAAGCTTAGTTCTGGTGACCTCAGGAATATTAAATGTTAGCAGTAAAAAGGGGTGATGTAGGGGAGACTTCAACACTATGGTCACATTGAATGAATTGATTACAGTTCTTCGTTTGTAGATGTAGAACAGTTAAAGTAGCAGTTTCAGTTCACAAGGTGTAGACCAAGGAAAACATGGAAGGAAGTGATAAGAACAGACTAGAAAAGAAAATGGAATAAAGACCTGGCCAGAGATAGATTAATTTGGAAGTTAGTTTTTAAAAGTTGTCCAATGCATCCCAGCAAGTAAAATGGATGAAGTTAATATTTATATATGGAAAAAAATTATGAGCTTTGCTGGACAGTATTATTGCATAACGGATCATAACCACTCTGATTGTATTTGAATTCTCCCTCGCATATCTTAGAATAGATTACACATCTTACAAGAATTTGACTGTATGTAAACTTTTTTTTTTCTTTTGTTTTTAGGTGGATGAGTGAAGTGAAAGAAGCGTTCCTTTGCAATGGCTTAATTAAGAATGAAAAACTTCGGAAATCATTACCTAAGAATCTAGAGAAAGAAATGCTAGACCTTTTGTGAGTATATAATGTTTTTTCTTTCCCTCTGTTTTCTTCCTTACCTTTTCTGTTTGTATAGATGTTTAGAATCAGCATACAACCTTTTAATCCTTGTTTCTTATTCAGCAGTTCAAATGAAACTTATTAAGTTATTGCTTTGTTTGAATAATGTTTTCTTGTCAGAAAGCAATGCTTTATCAACACACAAAATTCAAAGTTTTACATTGTTTTGAATTATTTGCAACAGTAACCACTTAAATAATTGTAATTTGTAAACTAATAATCCCATTATTTAACGGTTAGTACTTAAAAATTATGTAATTTTTTTTTTTTTGTTAGTGACTGCATTTATGTCAGAACTGGCAGTGTTATTAACTGAATTTCTTCAAGTGCATGCAATAGAAATAAGACAATTCCTCCTTGAAGTTGTTTCTTTATCTTTGTTGTTTCTTGCTCCCATATACTAGTTATTGTATCCTTTTTCAAGTGTCTACAATGGTAGACATAACCCAACCACTGCCACCACCGAAAATACCGAAAAAAGAATTAGCAGGAATTTTTTTTTTAATATAAATGAAAAATGATAAATGTGAGAGGGCATTAAGTGCAACAAGTTCATCAGAGACAAACAATGCTGTTGACAAGTCTTTGAATAATGACACTGACTTTAAAAAAGATTTCTTTGAAAAATTATCTTTTTAAAAAAATTTAAAAAAATTTATTTTTATTTTTTTTTTACTAAATATAAAATTTGATATTTTAACATGAAATATTTTTATTTATATTACTTTTATTTCTGTTTATTTAATATTTTCTATTTTTTAATTTTTTATTTTTTATTTTTCCAGGGATAACCTTGAAAAGATGGATTCTCCTGTTGTGTTTTGTCATAATGACTTGCAAGAAGGTGATATTTTTGTTTTTCGTTTTATAATCTCTTTTTTATTTAGTTAGTTAAAAAAAAAAATCTAAATAATTTGGTTAATTTGTAGGGTTAACATGTTCAGGTGCATTACAACACGAAAGTGCATATATAATGCATAAGATAATGGTCACTCTGTCGGCTGGATGTGAGGTTGGATAGGCAATCCTATGGTCACATCGTCCTCTAATATCTATTCAATCTGATTCTTCAAAAAATCTAAATCTTATTTGTCTCCCAAAGTAGATAAAAGGTGATGGCTGAGTGTCAATCATGTTAAGAACAAAAAAGATTACCGATGATAAAGAGTAATGTTTTTTTTGTTTTTTGTTTTTATTTTATTTATTTTTTTTTTTTTTTGAATGGTGCTTTCTGAAAGTAATGTTTCCCTCTCTCCAAAGAATTTCCTTCTAGGAGTAATGTTTCCATTTTCACTGTAAAATTTCCTTCTGAGAGCAACATGTTCTGGCTATCTGCTCACTTTGTGAAAAAAAAAAAAAAAAAAAAAACAATGATGCTCCCATTAATTCAAACCAGATTGTTTGAACCTAGTAAGTCTATTCACAAAACTGCGCTCACTCATACTTTCAGACTTATAAAAACCTTACAAAAACAAAACAGAAGTTCTTTTGTCTTTTTGCTGATGACTGTATTTATTTTTTTCAGGAAATGTGTTATGTTTAGATGTTTGTTCCGACCCTTCTAAAAAATTGACTGTGATCGACTGGGAATATTGTGCATATAATTATCGGTGAGTACATACCTTTTATACTATAATTATACTAAATGTGAGTTACTCAACGTTTGTTTCCATAAGGCTTTTTTCATGTATAAAAGCGAAAATGTGTGTTAGTGTGTCCTTTTTTCCAGGGGGCGCTCGGTTGGCTCACTCCTTAAAACTTTTTATATGCTGTTAAATCATAATATCTATGACTTAAGAATGGGGGTCACGTCTATCTTTAATTTACCCAACTTTTACGCCCTATTTTCGAGATTTTTTTCAATCGCTGCGTGTTGATTCGGCTTTTTCGTATAAAAGCGAAACTAATTCGAGGCTGGCATTGTTCCCAGCGCGATTACCGGGAACGTCCAGAAAGCAATCAGCTTTGATCAATGCAGAGTTTCTCCTTATATCAAACAATTGCTATTCAATTTGGACAATCCCCTTTTCAAGGGGAGCTGGTTTCCCCCACTTAACATTTTGGGGAAACAAAACCACCCAAAGTTGGGTAAACAAACCCCAAAAAACTGCCCTGCAGTAAATGTGTTAATTTCGCTACTTCTATTTGACCTCATTAAGTCATTAAATGCGGGCACCTGTCAATTCTGTTTCAACTTAAATAAATTCAAACGTGTTTCAGTTACTCTTTCTTGATGGCCGAGCGGGTAACATGTCATGTTTTTTTCACACTTTATTTTCCAACTTCATCTCAAGGCTTCGGGTTTGATCCTACCTACCTACCAAAACTTTTTTTAAACTACCCCCCCCCCGACACAAACACCCGGGCAATGATTTTTTTAATAAGTTTTAACATTGTTTCTTTTTACATAATATTTCAACAGGGTTATTACTTTGCTTATTCTTTTGCTTTGATTTACTGCTCCCCTCCCCACCGAGAACACACACACCTCTAAACACCCGGGCAATGCCAGGTACCCCTGCTAGTTATATATAAAGCAAAATTGTATGTCACAGCATTACAGTTGAACAGTTGATCTAAGAACTAAACTAACCATAAATTGGGAATCAGCACTGTTGAGCCAATGTCCTTAATGATGTTAAGAAATTCCTGAATCTTTATTAAAAAATTAGAAGTAGATAAAAACATTGGAAACCAATGCTTTGATATTGATAAGATCTCTTTTCCAGTTTCGATTTGCTATAGTGTTTCAGTCATTTTAATCATCATGAATCTGAATAATTTTTAATTTTTTTTAAATAAAAAAATGGATGAAATGTAGTCAATAGATGAGTATTATTTATTAACAACTACGGAAGACAGTAATTGCAGTGAATGCAGTCAGAAGATTCAGAGTTCTTATCCGTCGCGGTTACCACCTGACGAAGGCCAGAGGAATAGTTGGCCAAAACGTTGTGAAACAACAAAGAAAAGATGATAATAATCCGCAATAAATAAAATCAATAAATAATACTCATCTCGATGAATTCCAATTAAATAATATATAGTCAATAGATGTTCTTAACTTCTACTCTTGGCTATAAAAGTTGATAAACACAAACAGGTATTTCAATTAGTATATAATATTTAAAACATATTTGTTATCAAATCTTTGTATATAAAACAATGTCTGTATATTGTTTGTGCAAAAGGTTAGAAAATCTACATAAAATCCAAGTGTATTGTGCAAAATTTACCAGGGAAGACAATCTAACTGTTACTGAATTGCTGCATTATATTTATACTGCCTCTGGGATGTGTGCATTTCATGGAAATGTACACAACCCTTGGACGATTAGCATAAATTTTTCATTGATAATCAAGATTCTGAGATGTGGTATATTTTACACACTGGTTCATTAGTCAATGATAAAAGGGAAAGCTAAAAAAGAATAAAAAAAAAAATATTGCTTCAGAAAAATACAGAGAAGATTATTAAGATCTTAAAGAGCCATAGACTTAATAAACTTACAGAAAAGAAAGTATTTGAGCATAAAAAATATCTTTAGAAAAGAAAATGTTAAGTAATAGCTAAATTCCAAAAGGTTAGAGGGGGTTCCACACATGGTCAGAAGGTAAACAAAGTTCATTTATATAAAAAAAATAATACTTGCACTCTTCAATGTTATACGTAGAAAGAAGACCATGAACAAAGCTTCTTTCTTAGAACTGCTTGCTTGTTTCCCTCCCGACTTCAACCTGGATGTCTTCAAGTCCAACACAAACAAATTCCTGATGAACCGCCCCCCCCTTAAGTAATGACACCTAACCAATTCTCCAATACTATTGCTACACTATCCCTTTGATTACTGTACACACAATAACCCTTATCCCTGAGTGGCCATTGGGCCTTGATAAGTGGTGAACTCAAAAAAAAAAGGGGGGGGGCAATAATTCTTATGGGGAGATGCCCAAAGAATGCTGAGATATTTAAAGGGATAGTAAACTATGCCATAGACAGCTAAAAATAGATCAAAGATGAGCACTGAAAAACTTGGCCAGTGAACGGATTTGAAGAAAACCCTTAAGAAAAATGGACTTGCGAAGAGAGATAAACACCAAGGAATCAACAACCCTCTACATGCCAAATATCTACATGCCCCCATCTTTAAGTGACTCATGAAAACAGAACTCCTTATAACTTTAAATACTTAAATCAGATTTTAATGAAATTTAAACTATATGTATAAGACACTAATTCAAGAGGGTTTGCCAATATATCAGTTTCTTCTGATTATATAAATTGATCAAATGAAGGGAGGGGACAGTAAAACCAACAAAATTAATCTTTATATTAATACGACAGTGTGTGTGTGTGTGTGTGCTATTTTGTGTGTCACGCTTATATATTTTCTTCCAAGTGACTGTCGTTTAATTGTTATGATCTTCCATTTCTTGTAATAAATAATTTTACCAAGAATTCTTCGTAAGTTTTGGTTTTCGTTCAAGCTGATGTACCTAAGTCATGGATATATTTTTTTATTTTTTGAAATCACAACTTTATAATATATAAGAATCGATAGAAAATTGACTCTGTAATAATATATACAAAATCATAAAGTAAAATCATATTAAAGCATATTTTATGACCAGGGTACACCGAGCGTCCCTGCTAGCTTAGATTAATACTTTTGCAGTTTTAACAAAAGAGCTACAATAATATCAGAGCATCTTCATTTATACTGAACCTACAGAATGCCAACATCAATATATTACATATAAAAGAGTCCACTGTGGAGTTTCCACAGGTCTACGCTAGTAAGAGTATTATAAGCATAGTGAAAAAGTACATAATAATGATTCTCATTCAATCATGAGCAACGTCGGGTCTTTCTGTTATTTTATTATAAAAGAAAAAAGTAAATGCATTGACTAACAATGGTTGATATGCCATAAAATCTAATCATAAATATTTTTTTTAAATCTGTTAAATTGACAAAACTTTACAATCATGATATACATTTTTATAAATGCTTCAAGGGAGATCTTCAGTGATACACTACCCTCATTGCTGATTTCGGGTTTCGCATCATATCAGCTTAGAAAACAACTCTGACCTGACTCTGAATGCACTAGATCATCTCCTTCAAAGCTATCGGCTATGTGTGCCAACCCTGCAAAAAAAAAAAAAATGTTCTGAAAACCTACGACTTTTCTTTTCAACAACACGACAGTAAACATAATGCTTTATTAAAAATAAACCAAAGTAAATATTGGGAATGGCATGAAACTCAGTTCTTCACCTTCTTTCCTACTAATTTTTTTTCCATGGCTTTGATCTTTTTAGCCAAATCCATTTGGATGCAGCTAGCATTTTACTTATAATTTCCTTATAAGCACAAACCCCTGTTGCTCCCACTATGCCTGCTTTTGCATAGTGACTGACCTATAAAACCCCTGCAATCAAGCTCTATCGAGTAAAAGTGACTCTTCCATTGTTCAATCAGTTCCTAGTATTTTTCTTCTCTTGTTTGGTAATGTGATTGATTCTTCCCATGACATGACAGTTCCCAGATTATGCATTACATCGAGGTTTTTTTTTTCTGAATGCAATATCAAGTTGGATCTTAGCATTGTTTTGCCATGTGTCTAGGGAATAATTAATAATAATTAAAAAAGTTCTTTTTTCTAATTTTCAGAGGTTTTGATTTTGGTAACCATTTCTTGGAATGGTGTTATGATTATGACGTGAATGAGCCGCCATATTTTCATTTTTATGAAGACAGTTATCCAAATAAGAAACAACAGGTAAGAAGATTTGTAAACATGTCCGTGTTAAATATTGCTTTTAAATAAAATTGTCTCCTCACATAAATGAGGTTGTTCTACATCTCATCTTGTTTAAATGTGGAAAGTGATAATGTATGTACAAACATGACTAAACTCATCTCCATATATAATAAAATAGGAAAGATTATTCCCATCTGGAAAAAAACGTTATAGCTTTGCAAATGCAGACACCACATGCAAATTCAATGTGGTCAGACTACTAGCGAATATCTGCTGTAGATTTTGCACATATTATCACTCTCTTTCATCTGTTATTATAAAATCTTATATTTTTTCTTAGGAGAGTCATATTACGCAATAAGACATATTCATCAGTAGTAACACGAGTTTCATTAATTATTTTCTCCTCGATGAAACTGGGAACTTATTCTACATTGGTCACAGTTCTAACAACAGCACTGTCCATGTTCAGTTTTTACATTTACTATTACTACTTTTGTCGGATACGCTTGGAGTAATAATCCCTTCAAGTTATAGCCACTTTTTCATTGGCTGCTTACATGCATTTAACAGATTTAGAGAATCATGAAATAAACACTTGCTGAACAGTTAAAAAAAAAAAAAAAAAAATCACAAAATAAACTTTCATCGCCCGGCAACATAAAATCAGATAGTTTACGCCTTAGACAAACACCTTTTGTCATCATAACGCCTATACTTCTATTCTTACATATTGCCTTAATACAGCAATTGTACCCTTTTTATTCAACAGTGTCCAACGAGTGATGTCACCAGATTTGTTCACTTTGAGTTTTGTTTAGTCGCTGGGACTGGGCTGTTTTTTCAATGCGGGTCCTGGTTGCTGAGAGGATCCGGTCGGACAGGTTGCTACTCTCCCCACATTGCTTTTGATAGAATGCATGACCTGTTCAGACCTGGTCTCAAGTCAACGTCACTGGAAAGTAGAGGTCATTTCACATGAAAAGAAGAAAAAAAAGTTGATAATTGGGCTTATTATATGAAAATAATGATAATTATTTACTGGAAGTTATAAAACTCTGATCATTCATAAGTTTCTGACTCAAGATGCAAATGCTAGGGAACTGGCAACTTCTATTAGTAAAGTTGAGGCGATTGACCCCAAGTCTGAGGGCTTGTCTCTTTACTGTGTGGCTTTGAACCCAGTGAGATTTAAGTCAAGGGTTTTTTTCTCTGAATGGTGTTGGTCCCTCGGCGGTCATGCAGTATGTATTCAAGGTTATTTTTGCCTTTCATTATATTGAGAATCAGGCGGGCTTAACCCCGATTCTTGATCCACAGAATTTCATTTCACAATTCTCAGTAAACCAATCTCAGGCAGTTTTTTTGAAATTCTCAAGTCCTGAAAAAAATTGTTCTTTTCTTCCTCAAATCTGTATCTGACTACCACTCTCAACAGGAAGGCCCCATTCACCCTCTATTACCTTCACCATCACTCACATGGGAGGGTTCCTTATCCTTTTACTCCATTTGCAAAATCAAGGGCTTTCCCAAATGCTATTTCATACAAGTAAAAAATAAATTGGATGTCCTTTGAGAATAACCAAATACCCAAACAATAATTAATGAGCACTTGAATTCCTGTCTGCTATCTTGTTTTTCTTAACCAAAGAAACTTATAATATCTGGCCTATATTTCGGGTGACCCACAAACAAATTTAACTACCCTGAGGAATAAGGTTACTTGTTTTTCTTAACAAAGATGGCATTGAGATGAGACTTGTCAAATTGCCGAAAGTCTCCATTTCTGATATTTTTCAAGATATCTTTATAATCCAAGACATCAACTTTTAGAGTTAGTGTTTTTTGTTTGTTTTTTTAATGTTCATTTATGTCAACGCAATTACCATGGAAGGGAAACGGATTTCTCTTTTATCAATTCATTATATCCACCATCATCCTCATCATCCTCATCATCATTATTGTTGCATCCAACGATGTTGTCACAAATACCCAATTGTAGTCACAGTCACTAAATTGCCCTGTGACTTTATTGAGAGAAAAAAATATTCTGTATAGGCATTAAACAATTTTTTTTTACCAGATCTGTCCTGGCTTTGTGTCAGACTTTCACCAGGCAATGCCAGTACACAGGTTCTGCTAGTAAATAAATTTCTTTTACTCCTACAACTAATTTGTTGTTTTAATGAACTTAAGTGTAATTGATATGCTAGCTTAACCACAAGTTGTATTCACAATAGCCCTCATCCTTTTCTGAAGTTAAAAAAAATTTATGTTTTTGGTTCGTGTTCAGATTTCCTCTTATATTCAGAAACAAAATTTTTTTAAAATCTCTCTGATGTATGTACTTGCGGCAGAATGAAAATGTCATATTCCAAAAATGATGTAAATTGATCAAGTAGTTTTATTTTTAAGTAAGGAAATCAAATTTTACAAGTAAGCAAAAAGCGACTGTTTTATGATGCCATCTTGAAAAAACAACAGCAGATAATTAAAAATTGTGAGATCAGCCTTGTAATGCCTATGATTTCCCAGTAATCGCTTAAAATCATTTTAAAAATGATTTTCATTATAAAAATAAAACTACTTGATCAATTTATGTGATTTTTAAAATATTATCTTTTCATTCCATCCTGAGGATGTACGTAATAAAGATTTTTCTGTATTTTTGTTTTTTTTAATATAGGGGAAATTATGGACAACAACTAATTTTTTTTTTTAATTAAAAGAAGCGCCAAAATGCATTTGGAAGGTAAAAAAAAAAGATCTAATAACATAGTCTGAACAATATAAAGTTTTATTTTAAATATTTAAGACAGATATTTTATTTTTCTCTTTTTTAATAAATATTTTTAACAATCTTTAATAACAATTATTTTTTTTACTAATGAAATACCCACTGGCATCACCATTAGACAAATTACTAGCTTTTGATTTCCTAGTAAATCCACATTTAATTGATGGAAACTTTTGGAAGCTATTTACATTCACTCATTTTATAAATAGATTGAATCAACATTTATGGCATAACAATAAATAATTATAAATGTTGATTTAATGTTATAACAATTTGGTTTAATTATTTAATGACAAAACTGTATCATAATGATTAAATTTAACTTTTGAAATCCTACTGAAGAAATAATTTGGTAAATTAAATAGTAAAGTTTTAAAAAGATAAATATTTCAAAGCCAAACACCCCTTCCCCGAAGAGTGAGAGTTAAATGTTTGAAGGGCAGTTCCAGAGAGCTACCAATGCAATTCACTGTACTTCTTCAACCAGATTGGGTTCCTTTGGTGATCCCAATCAAGAGAGTTTGTTAACGAGGCTTGTATAAATCAGATGATGCTATTATTTGCTCGCCCTGTGTTGCTGGAAACATGCTATCGTGATCCCCATCCCTAAACCAGAGAAAGACAATTCAGATCCACAAAATTTCAGATCAATTGCATTGACAAGTTGTCTCTGCAAAACATTCAAAAGAATGATAAATAAATGACTGAATTGGTATCTGGAAACCAACAACTCAATTGCCAACCTACAAAGTGGTTTTAGGAACAAAAGAAGAACAATGGACAACATAATCCGATTGGAAATCTTTGTCAAAGAAGCTTTCCTTAAAAAAGAACATGCAATAGCTATCTTTTTTTATTTAGAAAAGGCTTATAATACAACATGACGATAGGATATAATAAAAGACCTATGCAATCTTGAATTAAAGGGCGGACTACCCATCTTGATAAAATATTTTCTATCTGACAGGAGTTTTAAAGTAAGAATCTGACCAATCCTATCAAACATAAAAATACAGGAAGAAGAATTCCCACATGTACATATTTTATCAGTCACGTTCTTTAATATAACAATCAATAATATTGTAAATTGTCTAAGCAATGAGATCATTGGCTCCTTATATGTGGATGACCTTGTAATCTGCCATAGATTAAAAAATAGTCATACTTCAGAATGCCAACTACAAATGTGCATAAATAAATTAACACAATGGGCCACAGAAAATGGCTTTAAATTTTCAACAACCAAAACGAAATGTGTCCGTTTCTGTAATCATAGGACCACAATAACCAATCTTAGAGGAACAAAAATTGAAATAGCTGACCAACATAAATTTCTGTGACTTATTTTTGACAATAAGTCCCAGAAATTTATCTTGGTCAGCTATTTCAATTTGCATCTCTCATTAAAATATTTAAAATAAAATGTTTCAAAACCCTACAACTATTAAGGGTTGTAGCAAATACTGAGTGGGGATCAGACTGCTCATCACTCTTAAAATTAAAATGTGAAAAATTAGGCTAACAATATTATCTGAAACTCAGATCAAACCCCAAAAATTCTGCCTATTAATGCACTTTCAATCCCAACTACACACATTTATTAAAAAAAAAGAAAATGCAGTTAAACCCTTTGGACTCTACATGGAAGAAACCATAAAACCACTTACTGACAATTCAATAGATCAAACCAGCATCCATGAGGAAAATCTCACAGAACTTCCACCCTGGCTGTTAAATTAACCTAAAGTCATACTAGACCTGACAATATATACTAAATCCAATACTCACCCCACAGACTATAGAGATTCTTACCCAAATCGGACACACGTTTACACAGATGGTTCTAAAGATCCAAACAGAGTGGAATGTGCCACTATTTCAGAAAACACTGGCAGAAAAGATTACCAAATAACTTTTCAATCTATAATGTAGAAAATTACAGCCATAATATCTAGAGAAAACTCTAGATATTATCACCAACCAAAACTCCAATAAATTCATAATATTTGTAGACTCATTATCAGTACTTGAATCATTAAAAAATCAAAAATTAAACCATCCCTTACTAATCAAACTGTTACAAAAGATTTATTCTATCAGACAACACAAAACTTTCTTCATCTGTTGGATTCCTAGTCACTGTGGTTTCCATGGAAATGAAAAAGCTGACATGATAGCCAAAAATTCCCTAAAACTCTAAATAAGCGCCATAAAGGTCCCACATATGGACTACAAATGTTCAATAAACAATTTTATTATAAAGAAATAGCAAGAAAACTGGAACAATTGCCAAAACAACAAACTCTTCTAAATTATGCCTATACTTTAAAAAAAAAAAAAAAACCTACTAAATCTCAGAAAATCACATAAAGAAGTAGTAGTCTTTTCACATATCTTGATAGGACACACATACATAACTCACTCCCATATACTAAAAAGCGAACAACCTCCCAAATGTATACCATGTCACAAACCTTATACGGTGAAACACTTCTTACTTGACTGCTATGACCTCACAAGAATTCATCAACACTACTGCAAGGCCATAAACTTAAAAGAACTCTTTGAAAAGGAAAATCCTAAAACCATTCTAAATTTCCCAAAAAGAGCAAATCTTTACCATAAAATATAGATGCCATCAAATAACAAACGATACCAAAACATTACTCGAATATACCCAACAAAAATCAACTCCGAAAGCATCTAAAAAAATTTAAATTTTATATACAGCATTAAATGACCCAAACAAACAAACTATTATTGGCCTTGGTCTCCCTGATATCTTTCTAGTCAGAAAGATTTTAGGTAGGTTTTTATGCAAGTTTGTACAAAACCCTTAATAAAAGATTAATTTACGATACAAAAGTACAGAGTAATTTTTAGAACAAAACAATGAAAAGTTTATTTCGAAAGAAAAAGAACTTTATTTCCAAAGTGAAAGAAAGAAAATAGAAAGTTCTAGGATGTTTTTGTGTTGAGAAGCAGTAACTTGAAGTGTCCCCAGGTTGTCCAGTAGAGATTTTCAGTGAAATAATCACAGCCTGGGGGGAGGGGGGGATCAGTCAACAGAGGTTCTTCAATCCTCATTTCCAATGTGATTTTTCTGACAAAGGGTGAAGAAAAAGCTGCTTTCTATGTCAGTAGTGCTTTGTAAAGAGTAGCCTGAGATGTCGGAAAATTTCTGTTTCTATGTCTATCCTTGTGGTCATATCACTAGTAAGGGTGCTGGAGGTAAACGTTTCATCTGGGCTGACACCCGCCTGATAGTCAGGGACCTGAACCTTGGATTAACCACTAAGGAGGCTGTCCTATCAGCAGGTGAAAAGTACCGGGGCTGCTGTATTGCCATTTGGTGAATGGATTCTGGACCATACAGTAATTTCTGGGAGGGCTTCTCGATGCCATACTAGTGGGTAATTGTTATGGCTTTACCTTATGTGCCACAAAAAAAAAAAAAAAAAAAAAAATTCTTGTCTTTTTCTCTCTTATTTTCCCTCTCTGTCCTGCTCCAACCAAGTTTACTGACCTGCTCCACAAACCTAAAACCTCAATCATGACAAATCTCCAAAAAAGAAACCCGAATAAACCTATAACCCCATCCACCAACGTAGACCCCTACTACCAGGTCTCCTTCTCCAACATCAGGAGTCTACGTTCCAACCTTCCAGAGGTTGAAACACAATTACAAGAGACGAAACCGGACATATTCTTTCTAAGTGAAACTGGCATAGGGCCAACCACTTCTCTAGACGAATTCATAATTAAAGGATACTCCAACTTAACATCTAAATCTGACCCCCAAGATCGCCATGGGCATGGAATATGTGCCTACATCAAAGATGGCTTTCCATGTGGTAGGGATATCTCCAGAGAAGACCCTAATTTACCTTATTTGTGCTTTTGGGTTGCACTAGCTTACACCACTGCATTTAAATTTGCCCTCTATTGCCCCCACAACAATGGGGTTACTATCTTTAAGAACATATCTGAGAAAATTGACCACATCCTGTCTGCTCATCCTTCGGCTAACATTCACATTTGCGGTGACTTCAATGTCCATAATGTGGAATGGCTGACCCACTCAAATAAAACCGATGACGAGGGGAGGTTTTGTCATAATTTTGTCATTGCCTATGACCTCACTCAGATTGTTCACGAACACACCCGTGTGCCCGATACACCCGGTCAATATGCAAGCCTTCTAGACCTTTTCCTCACAACTTCCCCTGAGCTGTGTTCATGTTCTGTTCTATCTCCTCTAGGATCCTCTGACCACTCTGTTGTAGCAGTTAAGATAAAAATGAAATGTAATAAGTCTTCAGACGTACTTCTCCACCGTACTGTATATCGATACTCTATGACTGACTGGGATAGCTTCTGTACATTCATATCTGACCTACCTCTGCATTCCATGTTTAAGAAGGATGGTTAATTATAGGCATAGATCGATTCATACCATCCAAAAAATTCCAACAAAAACCAGCTAGCCATAGTTCTCCCCAGAATGTGCTGCTGCCATCGCGCACAGAAATCACTTTTTCCATAGCCACTAACATAATAGATGTACTGAGACTAAAGCTGCTTTCAGGACTGCCAGCAACCACTGTAAAAGAGTAATAAAAAATGCAAGAGAGCTATATGCTCAGTCTGTTAATTCCAAAGTAGCTGAGCAGCAGCTTGGTTCCCACCAATTCTGGCAAATAGCAAACAGGATCTTAAACAGAAGTGTGCGTTCTATCCCAACTATCATCAATGGACCTCAGGTCATCTCGTCAGCATCAAACAAGGCCAAACTATTTGCAAAGAACTTTGCAGCTAATTCTACCCTATGCGACAATGACCATCAACTCCCTTTATTTCCTCCTATAACAGACAACATGCTATGCAACATACAAATATGTGTGCGTGAGGTCGCCAAGTTAATCAAGAACCTTGATTCCAGTAAAGCAACTGGCTCTGATGGCATTCCAATTATAGTGTTGAAAAAGCTTCAACCAGAACTTGCCCCCATACTTACAAAACTGTTTAAGCGTTGCCTTAAGGAGAAGTGCTTTCCAACACCCTGGAAAAACTCATCAGTGTGCCCTGTATTTAAGAATTCAGGTGAAAAACCATCTCCCTCTCAGTACAGACCAATAAGACCTGTGTGTCATGAGTAAGTTGTTGGAATCCATATTAAATAAAGAAGTAGTCAACCACCTCAACAGAAACAACCTTCTTAGTGACATGCAATATGGTTTCCGCTCTGCAAGATTTACAGCAGATGTACTAACGGTTATATCTCATAGGATTAGTGAATCTCTTGACAATGGTTTCCTTTCCAGGGCAATTGCTCTTGACATATCGAAGGCCTTCGATAAGGTATGACATAAGGGCCTACTTCACAAGATTTCCAGCTACGGTATTACTGGAAATGTTTTCTCAATCATTAAATCATTTCTCTCCGATAGGTTCATAAGAGTAGTGGTTGATGGGCAGAAATCAGAGGCCCACAATATTAATGCTGGAGTCCCCCAGGGGTCCATCCTGGGCCCAACTCTCTTCCTGATCTACATCAATGATCTTCCTAAACACATACTTAAATCATTCGTTGACATCTATGCTGATGACACGACCATCTATGGCAACACATCAAAGGCTGTAAATGACAAAGTTCTCTCTGATTCTCTCTCCTCTGATCTCGAGCGTGTGGTTCAGTGGGGGAAGATGTGGTTGGTTACCTTTAATGCATCCAAAACCAAACTCCTATCCTTACATCATCAACGCTCTGATCCCCATCTGGCATCAATTGTGATGGATGGCTCTCGTCTGGGTGAGGCCCCGTGTTTTGACAAGCTTCTGGGTTTGACCTTTACTCCTGATCTGAAATGAAACACATACATCAAGTCTGTTGCCGAGGTCGCTGGAAAGATGGTGGGATCCTTCTACCGCTCCAGAAGATATCTCACTACTGATGCAATTCTCTATCTGTATAAAAGCCAAGTACGTCCAAGGATGGAGTACTGCTGCCACATCTGGGCAGGAGCTGCTAAAAACAGCCTATCCTGCCTTGACAGAGTACAAAATAGACTTTGTGGTTTAGTGGGGGACGCCCTTTTCTCTTCCCTGCAACCTCTCTCCCACAGAAGAGACGTTGCGAGCCTGTCTTTGTTTTATCGTTATTTCCATGGCAGGTGCTCGTCTGAGCTCCAATCCCTCATCCCCCCTCGCCAATCTTTCATGAGAAACACCCGTCTGGCTGAAACTACTGTCAATAATTTTCCCCCACTCTTTATCTGTGCCAAAATCCAAACGTAGATTCCATAAGCAAAGCTTCTTTCTTAGAACTGCACGCCAGTGGAACTCTCTGCCGCTTGCCTGTTTCTCACCTGACTACAACTTGGACGTCTTCAAGTCCAACATAAACAAACTCCTGACAAACCGCCCCCTTAAGTAAGACACTCTATCAAAACCCCCCAATACTAATGATTACTACAATACTATCTCATTGATTACTGTACACGCAATAACCCTTATCCCTGAGTGGCCTTCGCGCCTTGATAAGTGGTGACCCCCATGTAAAAAAAAAAAAAAAAGGTCTGTCTTCTTTGGTGGTCTGATCTCCTCTGGTCCTACTAGCTAGTTTCTGACAGGTGTAATTAGTTCCTTAAGGGACATATAGGATTAATGCACCCTAGTAGCTGACTGGTCAATACGTGGCCTCATCAATCAGCAAGGGGGCATTAATCCACAAAAGAAAATAGTTTGTTATGGTGACTGCTACAAGACATGGGTACTTGCAGAAGGGACCACATGAAAGCTGCCAACATTCTAAGTGAAAATGTTTCTATAGAATGAACTGGTTTCAAACTTGGTTGTCAGTCCATGTCAGGATAAAGGTAATAATAAAGGAAGAATAAGAAAGTAGGAATATCACCACATTAAATCTGTAGTTGGAGATATATATATATATTAGCTAGCAGAAAGCTTATTTTGTTTGTTTTTTGTTTTTTTGTTTTTACTTTTTTTTATTTAACTGGCTTTACAAACTCCTATTTCCTGATTCAAACACTTTAAGCTGGGCTAAATGAGAAATTACAATTTATAAAATACTAAGAAATATTTTAGAAAAATGCAACATGAAAAATCATTTTAATTGTTTATTCAATTAAATTTTTTAAATTTCTTTTTTATCCATTTTCTTTTCATTATTTAAAATTATTTTTTAAAAGCTTTTTTTACTTTAACTTTTCTTTGTTTTTATTGTTTTATGCGTTTTCTATACAAACATTAGATGTAAACTGTTCTTTGTTTTTATTGTTTTATGCATTTTCTATACAAACATTAGATGTAAACTGTATGCTCACCATTCCTTTTTTTCTCTTTCTAATTTAGTTGAATAGTTTTTTGTTTTTTTTCTGATGAAGCTTTGAAAATTTTTCTTTACTTTCAGTATGAATTTTTTGAAGCTTACCTTTCCACTTATAGTAAAACAGAACCAACCGAAAAAGACCTGCGACGATTGTATATTGAGTCCAACACCTTTACCTTGGCATCACATTATATGTGGGGCTTGTGGTCCCTTGTGCAGTCAAGAACATCAGAAATTAATTTTGGATATTTGGTAAGTAAAATGCTGTCATTGTTGGAGTGGTGAGAAGCTTGTCGCAGAAAGCTATTTTGTAGTCATGTCACTTTATGTATTTATTAGACTCACCTGGTTTGATAACAAGAAAAAGGTTACCAGGTTCCAGTTAAGACAGACTTCTCTACAATTTAAATGTTTCATCAACACAAGATATCGTTTGGAAAGAGTTAAAGAATCATATTCAACAAGGTGATTCTGCCAATGTATATGTACTATAGAAATATAATGGAATCCAAGTCTTTAGTCATGCTTCTTATGCAAGTTACTGCCCTATTGACTGGAGCTGTATAATACACTAACTGCCCATCTGTAGAGGGGTAAGACCCCCCCCCTGTCCTAATGAGGCCACCTGTTGACTGTGGATGGCAACCTGTAAGGTGTTGGGACGGAATCCTAGTGATGGAGCAGTGATTGATCCAGCAATAGAGTGGTTAATGGCTTCCAACACACCACTTTGGCTTTTACTTGGGCTGACAGGTACTCTGATAGGGCCTGATCCAATCAATCGACTGGTCTTGACATACCCTAGCTCATATGCAGTTATTTTTCTCCCGAACATATTATCCAATCTGCTCAGCCTTATATAAGCAAGGAGGCGAGAACTGAGGGTCAATTGTATTAAAAGAAAAAACTGACACCTGTTGCATTATTGAACAAAACCCAGAATTTGGCAGAGAATTGGATTTTCTTTGGCACAAGTATATTAGTATTGTATCCCTGTTTCGGTCAAGGTGAATGGATTCATTGCCAACCATAGTTGGACTTGGTGGTGGGTGGTGGAGCATTGAACCAATGAAAATCGAAACTCAATCATGGCTTTCTCTTTTTAAAAAAATCCAATTTAGATTCTGATATCGACTTAAACTTCCCAAAATTTATTATTGAATCATTGGATGAAATTAAACTTGACAAATTATTCCGTTTTCTGATTGAAAAAGTTATATCAAGTAGCTCAAATAAAAAATGTTTAAAAATTTCAAAATGGCAATCTGTTAGTGGAAGTTTAAATGAAGAAACACGCAGAAAATCTGTTCAAAATGAATAAATTCCACAACATCAAATGCAAAGTACGTCCACATTAATCTAAATTAAATACCTCAAAAGAAGCAGAGAGCTTTCAATAGCAACGCCAGAGAAAATCAAAACAGCATTAAAAAAAAAACAGGGTGTGAAGGAATATAAGAGAATTACCATCAGACGAAACAACAAAACTATGCAGAACTATGCATCTACTCACGCTTGATAAACCATCAATACCAGAAGATATTGGAATGGGCTAGATAATAGAAAGAGTAGAACAATTCATACCAGCTCGCCTACAATGTTTCAAATGTCAGAAATTTGGTCATCACAAAGACTTTTGCAGAGGACACCAAGTATGTGGGAAGTGTGGTGAACGTGACGCAAACCACACAGTGAGTGCAAAAATATAAAATGGGCAAATTGCCACGAAGAACATCCTGCCTTCTCAAGGACCTGCAATGTCTTCAAGAAAGAAAAGATGTGAAATACACCAAAAATTCACCATTCTCAGAAGCTAGAAAATTGTTAAAAGCTATATGGGAACAAAAATAATTTGACAATGGTAAAAAAAAAATCTCAGGACAATACTCAAATAGATAATTATATAAAAAAAACTTACAGAAAAGTTAATAAATTTGAACACAAATAAATGGCCATCATTTCAAGAAAAGCTTAAAACAAATGTATTCAACAAAAACAAAAATCTATTACGAAAACAAAATTAAATGTGGATAACAATGTAGAAATGCCCAAAGAGAGTTCTCGGACAACTGAATCTACAAAGTGAAAGACGTCAAAGATCACCAATCCGACCTCCAACCTAACAGAGACATGATTGAAAATAAGACAAAAGAAAGTACAGGTAAAATGCAGAACTCGAGTAAAAGAATAACATAACCTGCTTTGATAACATCAAACAAAGTTGCGGAATCTACCTCTGCATTCCATGTTTAAAAAGGATGTGTCCTCCATAGCATCAGATCTGACCGAATGGTTAATTGTAGGCATAGACCGATTCATACCATCCAAAAAAATTCCAACAAAAACCTAACAGCCAGCCATGGTTCTCCCCAGAATGTGCTGCTGCCATCGCGCACAGAAATCACTTTTTCCATAGCTACCAATGTAATAGATGTACTGAGACTAAAGCTGCTTTCAGGACTGCCAGCAACCACTGTAAAAGAGTAATAAAAAATGCAAGAGAGCTATATGCTCAGTCCATTAAATCCAAAGTAGCTGAGCAGTGCTTTGGTTCCCACCAGTTTTGGCAAATAGCAAACAGGATCCTGAACAGAAGCGTGCATTCTATTCCGACCATCATCAATAGACCTGAGGTCATCTCGTCAGCATCAGACAAGGCCAAACTATTTGCGAAGAACTTTGCAACTAATTCTACCCTATGCAACAATAACCATCAACTCCCTTTATTTCCTCCTATATGCAGCATACAAATATCTGTGCGTATAAAAAGCACTGTATGAAAACAACGCTAGCAAATAAATACTGGGAACTTAAGGAAAGCGGACATTTACCAGTAATTGAATGGAAAATAATAAGACAAGCTACCACATGTAGAGACCTAGACGACCCATGTAGATTATGCCTTCATGAAAAATTTGCTATCCTGTACTTTAAAGAACCCCAACATCTATTAAACTGTAGAAGAGAAATAGCGAACAACTGTGTTCACAGGATAAAATTTACTCTAGGATAGCGATACAAAATTTTAAAACTAACAAAAACAATAGAAAATAAACAAATTAAATAAAATAAATTAAATAAACATGAATATACATAAACTATCACACATATATGTTGTGTGTATATATATATACACACATATATATATATATATATATATATATATATATATATATATAAACTAACATAGAAAAAAACTAACCTAGATTTAAAACAGGTCAAGAAACTCAATATCCAGGCTAAATGGAGCACACACAAAGGAACAGGTCAACCAGAGGTCAAATAGGCCTTTGTCCGGTAAGTGCATGTTCATTGGCTGATAGGAAGGGCGCGGTGGATACTAGAAATCTGATTGGCTAACTAAAATCTCAATAGAAGGTGCGTATATAAAAACGACAGACAACCACAAAATTCGCGCATAAGCCTGAAGAGTCCTAGAGTGGATGAAACGCGGAATATTCTGTGTAGCTTAATCGTCATATATATTTCATAACTTACTAACTAGCTCTACTTACATATTGAGCATTTGTGAAGTAAGTACTTAAAGTTTATGCATAAATTTATACTTTCATATATTAATTTTATGTGAGTAAATGAAGTAGTTATATATATGCACACAACATATGCAGGCTGGATTTAATCTTTAGATAACTCACAGTGGTTGATATGCCATAGAACCTAAACAGCCAAATTAAAATTGTTTATAAAATGTATATCTATTGAAAATTTATAGTTTGATCTATAACTGTTAAATGTATTGATCTGTTAAATATGTAAACTTATTGAAATTGCTCTTTACTTTTTCTTCAACTTTTATAAAATTTGGGTTAGCGTTAATGAACCAAAATGGGTTGATACGTTGTAAAACAACCAACCAGTCGTCCAAGTTATGATGAGAGGTGAGCAAGGAAATATACCATCTGTTTAAGTTGGCATCTTAACTATAACTTGTTTATATTTGGCTGCCAAACGGTTTGAGCAGAAATGAAAAAAAGACTTGCATACACAAAGTGTTATAATCACATGCTGTATCACTATGATTAAATAACATATACAAAAAATATATATCTTAATTGTATACTGCAGCAGTCATTATACCTGCTACCCTCAATTCAGATATAAGAAAAAGGGTTACTTTGTATTTGTAACATCTCACATATTGGCATGTTACCTTCTGTGTGTTGTCTTTAAACATGGCTCCTCAAATATGGCATTGTGCGTGATCTTTGAACACGGCTCCTAATTATGTCGGGTGTTGTCTTTCAACATGGCTCCTCTAATATGTCATTGTGTGTTGCAAATTGATCAAGTAGTTTTATTTTTAAACCGAAAATTATTTTTCTACGAATTTGAGTTTTTTCAATGTCCTAATACTGGTCTATATAATGGGTATATATTAGTGTCTTTGTAATGTATCTAAATCAATACATGTTATATAACCAGCTTAATAACGTGTGCATATATCTACATTTATTAAAGTGTATCTGTGATCATCTAGTGTTGATTGTATGCACTGTGTGTGATCATTTAGCAGTGTTTCGTTTAATCTTTCTAAAGTTTGTTGTGGGTGTATACCGTTCAGATACTGTTTCTGACTGGATGTTTGTCTTACAAAGAGATGAACATATTTCTTTGGTTCAAAATCAGATAAAGGAATATATACCTTCTGGAATAGTTTCTTGACATGCTGTCCTGAAATTGAAGACCCTTCCCTCTAAAGAACTCATGATGACAAAGTTATAACATCTCCATGGTTGCAACGACTTTTGTTTCTCTGAGTGCACACCTATTTTTCTTTTGTTGTTACATCTTCTCTAATTTCCCAGCCGAACGTGTCCTGGCTGACAAAGCCAACCTTCTCTCATGGATATCTCCCAACTCTGCATCTCTTAACAGACTAACCTACTACATGGTTTGTCCCGTGAATATTTATAAAATCCTTTCTTCGTTAGTTCGATTCTATGACATCAGATCCAGGTCAGTCATTATTGTCAATCTTATTGCTTTGCTAACTAAATTTTAAAGTCTTTTATTATTATGAACTAAAATTCCTAAATATTTCATTATAAAAAAAATCTAACTATAAATATGTCCCTCCATTCTTTTTACTATTAAAACATTTTTCTTAATCATTCCTTTTTGTTATTGAAGTATTATTTTTTTAAAACATTGACAATCGCAACCACTTTCACGTTTTTATTTTATATTAAAAATGTCTCCCTATAATATCGCAAGCTTAAAAAATTTGGAGTTATTTCTTTTGTTTTTAAAATGGCAATGCAATATCATCTCTGTTCGTTTGGTCACAAAATTTAATTTTTTGATTTAAAAATAGAATTATATGATCAATTGATGTAATTTTTGGTGTTTTTCTTTTGTTTTTAATAGAGAGGAAATTTTGGTTAAGCACCATCACTTACATGGTAATATTAAAGTTGTTTCATTGATTCAATCATTTTGAGATGACATGTTGTATAAGACTGAAAATACTCTTTTTTTTTTTCCTAGAATTTTCTGAATCATCTTTCACCAATATAAAAGTTCACAAACAAAAAAAATGAAAATATAATCAGTTTTCATGAAACGCCATGCATCAACTTGTCAGGTTCATTGTCAGTAATCTTCTAAACTTCAGTGACAAATTCATGTATTCTGACAGCATCAGATTGTTGATCTTGTGTTTTTCTCTTTGATGTCACTTTGTAGTTGAATCAATTCTTTCAATTTTTTTTTTTTCTGACTTTTTTTATACCTTCTTTTTCATTTCCATGTTGAGGAAGTTTGAAATCTCTTTGTTTATCCTCATGAAAAAAAATTTCAGAAACTACCTTGAACCAAGTGTAAAAGAGATTCAAACAATTGCACTTAAAGGATGGTTAGAATTTTAAAAAGATCTCTCTGGTAGACTATATGAGATAGTGGGTGAATGTCTTGCATCCGATAGGATGTCCCATCCCCAGCTTAAATAAAATGATGAGAAAATTAAAATAAAAACAAGTAGTCTTTATGCCTTGCACAAATATGTAGGCTCACAATTGCCCATAATCAATTATTCTGACATATAACAGAAATAGTCGCGCTTTTCATGAAGACCAAACTGACAACAAAAGTATAAAACAAATATATGCATAAAATTAGCAGTTGAACTGTGTATCTTGTGAATGTGAGTTTAATAAAAGTTTTAAAAACTGAATTGATATATTTTTTTTTTTTCACCTTTCCTTCTGTTTCCACCTTTCCTTTTCTGTTTTACAGAATCTGTTTTTCACATTTCTTTTTCTTTTCTCCTACTTTCAGGAATATGCTATGAACAGGTTTGAACAATATAAACAGATGAAGTCTCAACTTCCCTCCATCTTGGCTGAATAGTCTACACTTTTCCACAGCAGGATTTAAATTTTTTATGTATCTGCTAATAAATAATACAATGAACGCAAAAAAGAAATGAAGAAAAAGTTGTTGAGTTGCACTGCTGATCTTCATTATGGTTTTGAGGTGGCACACAAGATAGCACCCCTTCCTCCCACACACGCACACAAAAATTAAACTGAAAGAAAGAAAATTGACAAATAGAAAAAAAAAACTGTTAAAAGATAATCATACAAACATTTATTACTTTATTTTGTTGAAATTGCATTTTAAAATCCACAACTTAACTTTTTTAGTTCTTGTCCAGAATTTCCTTTGTATTAAAAAACAAAAATTTTTAAAATCTGTGTAATGTACGTATCTATGACAACAAAAATTCCATGTTCCAAAAATCACATAAATTGAGCAAGTTTTTTATTTTTTTTATTTTTAACTGAAAAAATGAAATTTTATAAGTAAGCGAAAAGGAACTGTCTTATGTCGCCATCTGGTAGAAACAAGGGCAGATAACTTCACAATAATTCACACTTGCAAGATCGACCTTGTCTTGTAAGATTTCCCATTAATTACTTGAAATTGTTTTAAAATGATTTTGTTTATCAAAATACTACTACTTCATTAATTTATGGGATTTTTTTTTTTTAAATATGATCTTTCTGTCACGGGTACGTATATCAAAGATTTTTCTGTATTTTTCATTTTTAATATAGAAGGAATTCTAGACAATCATCCCCATTATTTTTCATTCTAATTTATAATGTAATTTTATATGATTTTCTTTTGAACATATTTTTTTTTCTTGTACCAATATATATTTTTAAAAATTATTAAATTTCCATGATAATTTGTTATTTTCTGTCGATGAACAAGATCTGACCATGAGCAAATTATCTGCTGTTTTGTCAACAATAATCAAATGTGTATTAATATTATGCTCTATCTCTAATGTTGAGCACTCTAATTTTGTAATTAAGGCAACTTATGAACTAAGGATACTTCTTAAATGAGAATCTTGTAACCATAAAATGATTGATTTTGACTGGTTAAAATTAATGGATGAAGAGATATTTTCTTGTTTAATGGCCGATTAAATTGTTTCATCTGTTTAAATGGATTTTTATTTATTTTTTTTTTCATAACATAAATTTAAAATATGTCAGCATTTTCTGAACTATTTTTGGCTATTTTGAAAACTTAGAATTTTATCTTAATATGATTTGTTTATTCTTGGTTCTAAGGATTTATTATCTTATATCTTATCCCCTCTGTTGCCACATGCACTAACACAAACACTTACAATGATTTTTATTTCTTGACATTCAGTTTGACATATTTTAGAAAGATTAAGCCTACTACCCCATCCCACCAATAAAACGATTGGACAACAAATATTTTTATCATACAGCATTTGTTATGAAAATATCAACTGAAACTATTAATAAATGACTGTCCCTACTGATATCCTAAGAATGCAGTGTCCTCATTATGACATGAACTATATCTGGTGATGAGTCCTCATTTAGAGTTTAGGGAGTCGGTACATTTGTTAATCATTATTCCTGAATACCATCAATGAGGAAAATAAAATCAGTTGTGAGTATGATATGAAATTGCTGCCAGAGATCGATACACAAATCTCCATCTTGAATAAATATTTCAAAATACTAAGATGTTAAAATGGTCATCAAATGCTATAAAATAATCCAAACTAATGACATAAATTTTTTTTTTTTTCTTCATTTAAAATCACAAAACCCTCCTTCAGATTGACTTAAAAACCTTGAAATGATATTAGAATCATTGATCCAAAGGATTAAATGTAACTAACAATTCTGCTCCTCCTGTTTCCTTCAATTAAGGAGATGTGTGGGGGCATGATTAGTGTCAAATCCTATTATGCTCATTCAAGCACTTGTACAATTAAGGAAAGGTAGGAGCCCATCCTCCCTATTTTGTCCCATTCTTAGCACAGCAGTTTATTTACAACTGCTTTTGCTCACTTGTTGCTATTGCTTTGCAATTTAAGTCCTATTTACTATTTGATATCATTGAAATAAAAAATTATTGATGAAAATATAAAGAGAAAATTAAATTGACTACTAATACTACCATGACTACTACTACTAATTATAATAATAATAATTATTATTATTATTTTTTATCTATATTAAGTGAATGACATTCTTTTGGTTCTTGTCCAGAATTCCCCCTAAATGAAAAAAAAAAAAATCTGTATGATGTACATACTCATGACAAAAAAATATATCCTAAAAATTTATAAATTGATCAAATAGTTTTATTTTTAAATAAGAATCAAATTTTATGAGTATTGAAGGAGTGACCATCTTGCCTGCCATTTAAAAAAATAAAAAAGAATAAAAAAACAAGCGATGTAAACTCAATAATAATTCATATTAGGTTTATGTTGTAATGCTTACGAATTACTATTAAAATGATTAAAATTATAAAAATGATTCTTTACAAAAATGAAGCTATTTGATCAATTTAAATGATTTTTGGAATATGATATTTTCATTTCATTACAGATACATACATCATACAATTTTTTATTTTTTATATTTTTAATATAGATGAAATTCTGAACCAGAACCATTTTCTTTCCCTTTTCATTATTTTTTTAGATTTATGCCTTTCTCTCTTCAAATAGCAATTTGTTAGACGCAATGCTATAGCAGTTTAAATTTTAGAATCCGACTGAGAAAACATCTATAATCTAATATAGATGTTTTCTTATTAATATTTATGGTGTACTTTGCAAACCTAATGTTACTGATTAGCACACTAAAAAAAATCACTTTTATAACTATTTCATTCCTAAGTCATTGTATTAGTATCACAAAGCTAATAAAATATGGTGACATATTAGTTTCTCTTGGTAAATTGTTTTCTACTAAATAAAATAGTGGAAGCCGAAAAAAATGAATTCATTTTAATAAAGCATTTATTTTTAAATATGTAAGTATTCCGCAAATTAGCATTTATCAATAACAAAATTTATATTCATTTGCTAGCTATTAATCAAAATTTTTTTTTTTTTTTTTTATTTATTTTTGTTTATGTATTTTAATTAAAATGACTGCTTATAGTTGTGTTTTTATGAATGTGTCCTGAAGAATATTTCCTGGAATTTGGTAGAGACCCCCCCCCTCACCTCCAAATGTGCATAGGTCTTGTCAGTCATCGACCGTTTTTGCTTTTCAGTGGTGTCAGCCAACTGTTAGCGTTTTTGTTTGGGAAGATCAATATCAAAATGGTTGGAGGCCTTTTCAAACTATGATTTATTTATTTTTAATCTAAAGTGTTTTATTCAAATATATCCTTCATAATAGCCTAAACCTTTCAGAGATCTAGTTGGTATTTGGGTTCCTTCTCGGCTGTGAAAGTCGAGCTATTTTTTTGACCTGGGGTCATTACGGTTATTGCTGGTTTGCTCCTATTTCCTGATGTGACAGAAGTCAATTTTATGCAGCCGGCCAAAAACGCTGCAGATTTTCTGATTTGGTTGCTACCCTTGCCTCATGATGGCCAAAACTTATTTTTGGTGGATGGCTAACAGTTACCAATGTCCGTGCAAATTAATTTGAACGCCGAACCTCTACAGGATACCAGTTTGAAGATGCTATCAACAAGACATTGTCTGAAATAATGTAAATCCAGTTTATGATCGAAATAAATACATTTTTGAAAAATTAAATTGATATTTCAGTCGTTTAAATTTGAATGAAAATTGTATCATATTGACTTGTATGCAAAAAATGTGTTCTTGTGCATTGGATTTCAAATAAATGCATTTTCAGTACACTTGTGTTGAAATTAGTAAAAATTTCCAAAAGTATCAAAAATAATTGAAGAGAAAAATAATTACAAGTAAAAATAAAATTTAGCGTTTTATCAGATATAAATGCTAAATTCCAGGGAAGTTAATTGCAATTTATGATGTTTTCACAAAATAATTGGATTATTTTTTGATATTGTAGCAAAATTCGAAAATTGAATTTCATGTGAAACCAATGGTATCTAATGAATTTTCATGTCGTATTTAAAAAAATAAATAAAAATGGTAGAAAATTAATTATTAATGAAAATAGTATTTGAAGACCATTAACAAAAATTGAGTTTTGCAAAAAAAAAAAAAAAAAAAAAACTGGAGAATTTGATTGTAACAAAAGGGAGGTAAATCTTTTCTGAAAATTCCAAATCTTTGGACAATTTTAGCAAATCTTAATTTTTGCTAATCATCTTCGAAAACTGTTTTCATTAATAATTAATTTTCTATCTTGTCGTTTTTTATAATTTTTGGATATTTTTATTACTGTAATATAATTCAGTAGATTCCATTGGTTTCACTTGAAATTCAATATTTCGATTTTCGGATGTTGCTACAATAACGAAGAAGAATCAATTGTAATCCGCCATTTCAAAATAGAAAATGACAGTCCACTCATTTACAAACATATATATATATATATATATATATATATATATATATATATATATATATATATAATTAGTTCTACCAGATCTACTCAATCACATTTCATAATATTTGTAATTTTTTTACTAATTTTAACATAACACATAAGTGCATAATGTTTTTCGTACCTAAAATGCATTTTTTGAAATCCCATTATATTGCACAAGCACTAAAAAATGTTAATGTGTAACAGAAGTGTGTGTGCATCAAAATTAGTTGCACCTGACGCAGCTTTTTACTTTTCTTTTTTCATTTTTAAAGTTACATTTAATTTCAATATTTTTTGTTCATTATTGAAAAAAATTGTTAGAAAACTAAGATGTCTTTATAAAATTATTGCATGTAAATAGCTTCAGAAATGTTTAAAACAATAAGAATTCTGACTTCCTATTTGACAATTTAAATGCTTCCAAATACGTTTTAAATTTTGATTGGCCACAAAATAATTCATTTTATTTATTTATTTATTTATTTTTATTATTATTTTTTTTTCAATTAAAAAAAAATTAAAATGGATGCCTTGTTCAAAAATTTAAATGCATTATGATGCATTTAAATTTGTAAATTATTATTTTTTTTATTGAAATCACTCCAGACAAGGCAGGAAGCTACTTTATGTAAGGAGTTAAAAAAAAAAAGATGATTATTGCAAAGACAGATGCCTATTGACCTTTGTCTTCAAAATACAAAGGTTATAAGTAGAAGAAAAACAATTAGCAGAAATATAATTTCATAAGCCTGCAGTTCTTGGAAAGCTATTGGGATTGGAAGTTTTATAATATTGTGGTGTCAAAACAGTGAATGTGTGAAGACCACTTGACAGTCAAACAAGCTGGAACAAAAGAAGCAGTGAATAGATCAGACACTTCCAAAGACCACCTACCATAATTGTATTTATAGTAAAAAAACCTGAGACTAGCAACATAATGTCTATGAGAAAAAGGGTGGGAAGCCAATCAAATTACAGGCACATTTCTGGTAAATCTGTCCCTCAGATTCATCAACTCCAATATGGCAACATACAAGGTCTGATAGATTTATAGAGAATTATCTCAACAGTGAGAAAATGTTTGGATTAATAGAGAAAATTAACTTTATGAGAGCAGAAAGAGCAATGGATTTAATGTATGAATTATAAGATTTCATGAGAGAGATCAAAAAGTTTCAGTCAATTTCTCCTAAAGAAAAAAGCCATCCCTGAAAATCTCAAGAAGAAAAGGGGCACACCTACGATTGAAAGACACAAGCTGGGGCTTAACAGGATTAAACAAAACAAGCCATTTTATACCCCAATTTACAACTGGACTTAAAGCAAATTCTAGATCAGCTGCGCATTCCAAATGATGCCAGGGAGATGGGCGAGAAGAAACAGTCGAATAGAGAGGAATTGAATCAGGACTGGAAACCTTAGACTGGTCAAGATCAGAAATAACGCTAGCAACCATCTTCAGAGTAATAATGACAAAGCTGAGAGAATAATCAGTTTTGAAAGGAAAATCAGGAAGAACATCAGAGTAATCAAGAGAAAAACTGTCAACAAAAAGATGAGCAAGAGATCAGCCTTATTCTTAGAAGATGAAACCACCTGAAGATCGTTAAATAACAGACTGCCATTATTAACAATACTATTATCACAAGAGCCAACCTTTTAAGATAAAGTAGTCGCAAATCCTTTGAGAATATATTGCTTTTTTTGTAGGTATTATTGGCTCTTCTGAAGGATTATCTGAAAGTTTCAGAACCATCCAGACGATCAGTAATGACTACGGCTAGGACAACAGAATATTCTTACCATTGTTTTGAGTTTCGAGTATATATATCTGACACAGTTAATCAACCGAGAACCACATCATTTTATATAAAAGCATATGAGATATTAACGGATACACACACGAGTCAAAACAATGCAAAGAATATGCTGTTGCCCTAGCCCTAGTAATGACTATGATGGGAAATAACAGAAATGTAAGTAAATAAGAACCAGAGGGTAGAATAGGCTTTTGTTTGTAATTTACGAAGAAGAATGAAGGTGTCAATTCCAACAAGAAGCCAATCAGTAAATAATTCAGTAGTAAGACCATTAGAAAATATAACAACCATAGAACGCCATGATATGTCATATACAAAGCTGCAAAGTGTATCCCAATCAACCTTTTTGTAGTTAAATGTCTTTATATGGAAGGGATGATCAATAGAAGATTTCATAGAAAAATCAACGACTGCATGATCATGAATAAGTCAAAAATGAAAAATATGCAATACGAGTCAGAAACAGAACCGAGAAAAAGATCAAATAAGTTGATGAAGGTCATTATTAGGAAGAAGGTGACAGTTTGGGATAAGTCATGAGCCAGAGAAAAATTGAGAAAATTTCCAAGGCTGCTGCAAAAAATGTAGGCTCTCTCTACTGTGCTAAAAGAATACTCGCACCAGAAAGTATCTTTACAAAACTAAAATTCACCTATGCATGGAGGCTTGTTGCCACATCTGGGCAGGTGCATTTGTTACTAGTTTCTCAATCTTAGACGGGGTTCAAAAAAAAGTTTCCAATCTAATAGATCCTGCACTATTGACCAAGCTCCAATCTCTGTCCCATCCCTGCAATGTTGCATTCTTATGCCTGTTTTGAAAGTATTTCAATGAATAAAATAACTACACTTGTGTTCCCCTCGATATATATATTCCTGGCTAACCTGACAAGCAACAAAATCACACCCCTTCACTGTAAAGATCCCTACAACTCGCTGATCAACTCTCCACAGTCCCCTGTCAGACACGATTCCAAATAATAGCCTCTTACAGTTCAAGTGGCAATATGCTTTGTTTGGGGGTAAAAAGAAGTTAAAAAAATTTTAAGCAGCAGCAGTTATATCTGTGCAATTGGTGAAAATGATGAGCAATGACGTCATCAATACTGCTTACAACAAGCAAGCAGTTATTCTCAGAAGGGGAAGAGTACAAAAATAATAAATAGTAAGTGAAGTGCAGCAAAGACATATAAAAGACACACACAAGCTTTGGGGAAATCTCTGCAAAGAATAAGGATAAGACCATGTAAATTGTGGACAAGAGGCAAATACGGATATACATGTAGATCATTGCTATCAATGATTAGTTTCATAAAGAGTGTAAGGATGTGAGATTTTCCCAAGAGGAAAAGTTTGATTTAAGGAAATAGAAAGGTGTTTGTTGTGTGGATTTATAGAAGGCATAAAAATAAAAAGGGATAGAAAGGTAGATTCACTTCAAGACAAACTAAGACTGGAAAAAACCCTCACTACTAGTGGTTAAGCTACAGGACTCCAAACAGGCTAACCAAAAAAAAAAAAAGCCTTTCAAGAGCCTAATAAGGATGGAAGGGATTACAAAGCTGATTGACAAAAAGTCTACCCCTAAACTGGTTAAGTGATTGACTAGAAACTGGTGTTTTTACCATGACACCATCAATAGAAGGCTTTTCAATTAAGGTTAAGATGGGCCTTCTCTCCAAGAGATAAGGCTGGCCACGCCAGGCACCAACCTGGTATTTTAAAGAATTTCGAGTTCAAAGGTGAACATGAACCATAAGGTGAGTTAAACTATTTAAATACTCACATATATATTTTTATGTACTGCATGTATTTTTTCTTAATCCAACAATTTCAAAATTGTCAAGTTTGATTCTAAATAGAGCAGTACAAAAGAAATGTACATTTTCTGATTCTGTTAAAAAAAAAAAAATGCCAAAATTTAAAAAAAATGAGAGGAAAATCCTTTTCTTTTACTACTGATAAGAATATCATCTTAATTGAAATTTGAAAATGTTCATTGGTCCCCCGACAAAGGAAGGAATGGACCTAGTAATTCATTCCTGTTCGTTTGTTCACACTTTTCTCACTTGAATTTTTTCTTTTAATTTTGCACAAACATTAGTCATTGTTAAAGTAAATTTTTGTCAGAACAGATTTTCTAGAATAACTTTGGAAGTTTTTGTGGAAACACTACAAATAGAGAATATCTTAAGATCAACAATAAATTAGGGGTCCAACAGCCTCCAAAAGTTGTCTGGAGCCCACCCCTCCACTGCTGACAGAAAATGAAGCAATCACGACCACCCAATAGAAAGTCCTTTCTCCAAACTCTTCTTTTCTTTGTGTTATTTTGTCCAACTTTAAAATTCCATTGAGAATTCACCTCTTAAAATAATCATGAATTACTTCCCTCAGTCATGGAAGAGTGCTGTAGTTGGAGGTGAGAGACACAATCTTTTTTTTTTGTTTTACTCTTGTTCACCCCAAACAAAGCATATTGTCACTTGGACGTAAGGGTCTACTATTTGGTTCCATGTCTACAGGAGACTGTGGGGAGATATTTGTTCATATTATATTTAAACTTCTACATGTTAGCACTTAAATGCCGACTGCACACTATCCTCGAGTGTCTAAGGTCTCTCTGTACCAGGGTTTGTCAGAACAATCTGGCATGAGGATACTTTTTCATACAAGTAAACCCTCACCAAATATTCAAAATCACAAAGTGTTCACAGCCCAAATAAGATCTCCCCGGTATTGCTAACCAGCACTTGCTTTTACAAAGAACTAGCCTGGGTGCCCAGCGTTGCCCGAGTGTTTGGAGGTGTGTGTTGAGCAAGAAAAAAAAAAAAAGCGGTTGTAGGCAGGCTCGAACCCGTGACACGAAGGCAGAAAAAAAGTGAAAGAAAATCTGACGCCTTACTTCTACTCCATGATGCAACCGGAAGTTCGGAACATTAAAATTAAGCAAAGTCAATCCAACCGATACAATGACTTGCAAAAAATCGACCCCTCCTTGTAGAAAACTGCCCAGTTGAGGGTGAATGAATTAATGTTTTTGGCTGATTTTTCGATATTTGTCGTCTGAGACGAAAATTTTAGACAGACATACAAACATACATTTAAACAGACAGGTGAGATTTATAGTATAAATGACACCTTTATAATGTCACATGCAAACATACATACATACATTTAAACAGACAGGTGGAGATTTATAGTATAGGTGCATCTTCTCCAAGACACCGGACAAAAGAAATCCTTGTCCTAGAACTCAGTAAGACCAAGAAACCACAAGAAAGATATATAATAACATATTTTAATGGTCAATTTAGAAGAGGAAAATTATATTCCCAACTTTTTTACTCAGTCAATGTTTAGGAGGTTAAAGAGAACTTTAATCGAATATCTATGTATCGCATATAAAGGTCAAGTGTTAGCCCCAGAAAGAGAGGCCTCTTCATTTCTGAGTAGTTTGACTGAAGTATAATGAAACATCATAGTACAATCAGGGAAGCAGGAAACAGGGAGAGAATTCCAAAGTCTAGCAGTTTGAAGGAAGAAGCTATTATTAGAGTAAGTTTCCAAACATCTAGAAACCTTACAGTGAAGGGTTAGGATTTTGCTGCTAGGTGGGTTTTTGGGGGAATATTGTACACCGAGTGGGTATAAGTGCAATGAATTCATCAGAGCACATTCCATTAAAGTATTTGCAAAACAGACAGTAAAAGTAATATCTAGTATATATAAATTATTACAAGTGGAGTCAGAACTTTTAAAATTTCAAGAGTTCTGGAATCTATTGAAGAAAAAAAATTGAAGAAAAATCTGTATGATGTAAATACTTGTGATGGAACGATAAAATCATATTCCAAAAATCATGTAATTAATCAAATGGTTTTATTTTTATAAAGAAAATCATTTGTAAGCAATTAATGGCAATTCACAAATCTCACAAGTTTGAATTATTGAGTTATCTCCCTTTGTGATTTTTTTTTAATTGTTTTCAAAACGGTAAACAAGACAGCCACTCTTCAATTACTCATAAAATTTTATTTTTTTATTTAAAATTAAAATTTGATCAATTTACGTGATTCTTAGGAATATATTTTTGTTTCTTCAGAGGTACGTACATCATACAGATTTTTTATTTTTGTTTTTTAATATGATGCGAATTCAGGACAGGAAGCAATTTCTTTTTTTCACAGATGGCTGGTTGGCCAGTGCTATTCATAGGCATATTTGATGGGAGGCGGGGGGGTAAACAGTTGGCCATATGGTGTCCTATGATCATTTTGTTTTTCTGGGATTTGATGTTTGGTTGGTCCTCGGGACATCTCACTGTCAGTTCAAGTTTGTGTGCCTCTTAGAAAGAAAGAAAGGGGCACTGAAGCTTATGAACGGTGTTCAGTTGGACTTGTGTTTTGATTTGGGTTGAGCTAAGAATTTTGGTTTGCAAACTTCTTAATGAGTATCATCGTAACGTTTTAATGAGTATCATTGTAACGTTTTAATGAATATCATTATAACATCTAAATCATTATCATTGTAAAATTTTAATGATGATCATTGTAACATTTTAACGAATATCATGGTAATGTTTTAATGAGCATCATTATAACGTTTTAATAAATATCACTTACATTTTAATGATTATCATGGTAAAGTTTTAATGAGTATCATCGTAATGTTTTAATGAATATCATAACATTTTATAGCATATCATTATAACGTTTTAATGAATATCATAATATTTTATAGAGTATCATTGTAATGTTTTAATAAATATCATTGTAACATTTTAATGAATATCATAACATTTTAATGAATATTAACATAATCTCCAAAGAAAATAAACCTTTGCTACTTGTTTTAATCTGTGATTTTATTTAATGAGAGAATTTTTCACAGCAATGACTGAACACATTGACACTGACTGGCGTCAGAATCAAGTCAAGACTTTGACCAAACACAATGATTGGATGATCTCAACCTGTGCAGTAAACACACAGATATGTTTATAAGTGCATCGGATAGCAATACAGAAAAAAATCCACAGTAAGTATTGAGAAATTCACAACAGCAGGGAAGTGATGGTGGCTAAATGGTTAATCACATGAAACTGTCAATCTGAGTGTTCAAATGCAGTTTGTTTCACAGAAACTTTCAATTTAGGGATGTTGGCAACCTTCATCTGGTGCCTTTCGTAAATATCCGGTCTTTACAGAAAGAATTCTAACAAGAAGGGTTGAGTTTATAGATTACTAGCGTTGTTCATCTTATGTTACCCATGTAGAGATATATTGCTGGTCAAAATGTTCCTTAGAAAAATAATTTCATTTATCTTGTTTATAATCTTTTTGGAGATTATGATTGGGGAAATGAATGCCAACAATAATCATCTGATTCATACAAAATGAATAATGCTCACCAACAATCAGCAGCAGCAGAATGAACAAAGAGAAAAATAGTACAAAAAGGAATGAGTGAAGAGACTAGGACACAATATGTGTATCTGCTATTGTCACTGTAGGTTTAGTATTATTAGACTGGGTTAGTATTCAAAAGAGCTGGAGAAACAAGATTTATAGATTACTAGCGTTGTTCATCTTATGTTACCCATGTAGAGATATATTGCTGATCAAAAGGTTCCTTAGAAAAATAATTTCATTTATCTTGTTTATAATTTTTTCGTTGAAAGGAAGTTAAAAATAACATTTGGAATATGAAATCAAGTAAAAAAGGATTCAGTGTAATGTCGTATTATTTGGATTCTTTGGACTACTATTCTCATTTTGGATGTTATTTTCACGCTTTGGTCAATGTAACCTCTGACCTTCTTCAGGTGTATCTTGTCAAATTCAGAAATCTACACAGAATTTTAATGCAATCCACGAGATAGTATGTCCTTGTTCCATCAGCCATGGCGGGATAGAAGTCCTAAGTAATTTGCAGTTGTATTTTTGAGTATCGTCCACACTGAGCATGGTAAGTCACACTCCAGAAGAGTGTGACTTACAACTTTATCAAATACTTTATCCACTACTCAGCAGGTTCTTGCGGACAATTTTAGTATGAATTTTAGGAGTCTTAAACCAAAGATTCACAAGTTCCAAAAGATACACCTGGAGAAGGTCGGCGGTTATATCAACTGAAACATGTAAATAGAACTCAAGATAAAAACAGTAATCTGAAAAATCCAAATAAAAAGAATAATCAAACGTCATCTCCAAAATTCAAAAACAAAATAATTTCTGTTTTTAAGTTTTAAAATAAAATGCCATTCTTGACAATTATTGGATTGGTAGATTAAAAGTTCCATTGCATGTAACAAAATAAATAAAAGTCTATTTTTTTATGTATTTATTTATTAAATTTTAATCTGTCGTCCCTTCCGGTATTTTTGTCATGTTAAAATTTAAAGTTAACCTTCACTATTTCCGGTTTGGTGATGGATGCAATGACAAACACGATTTTTTCACTGATATTTCAAAAGTCATCCCTTCTTTTCGATTAAGACTAGTCAATCGAAAAGAGGGGATGACTTTTGAAATATTGGTGAAAAATAGTGACCCCTCCCTGTAGAAAAGTGCTCAGTTAAGAGTGAAGGAATTAATGTTTTTAACCAATTTTTCGATATTTGTCGTCCGAAGGGTTGAGTTTCAAAACGATATTGATATTGTGAAAATCCATTGTCTCTGTCAAATGTTTTAGGCAGAAAACATACAGACAGGTGAGATTTAGGCAGAAAACATAGACAGGTGAGATTTATATTATAGTTGGTCTCTCAATAGAAACACTAGTCCCCATCACTGCATCAGTTTTTAATCAGTAAGAGCATTCAGCCTATAAAAGTTTTGCCTCAGTTAAAGAAATGACCCCCAAAGAAAAATGGTCAGAGATAAGTTTGAAAGTCAATTTATAAAAGCCGTTCAATGCATACTAGTATGTAAAATAGGCGTTAAACCGGTGAGGATGATGATACACAAGAAACCACCATTTTATAATGATGATAATAGCCATAATAGGATCCAGATGATTTCAAATTTAACGCAGCCTGTTTTTAGGCATTGATAAATCTAATCTAAAAGTTTTATGAAAATCTGGTCAGGAATTACTTTGTGAAGTTGTTGACGATTGACAGGTTCTATAGAACCGATTGTTTATTTCGCTTAATGCAAAGTGAAATAGGGAAGTTCAAAATAAAATAACAGAAAAACTTTTTTATGAAAATTGTTTCAAACAAGGCGTGAAGCCACTTGATGCATGGAACTAACAAGAACCAAATATGATTATCACAAAGACAGGAGATGCCTATTGGTTATCGTCTTGATAAGGTAGGTAGGAGGAAAGCAATCAGTAGGTAGAGAGTTCCACAAGCTTGTAATTCTTGGAAAAAAAAAAAAACACTGGAACAGGAAGCTGTATTACAATGAAATATCAAAACAGCAATTTGATGGCGACGACTAACACATGAAACGATCTGGAACAAAGGAATATTTATGTGTGAGGCAAAAGTATTTGTGCACACCAAAAATTATGGAAAAATATTGATTAGAATTTTAACAAAAAAATAAAATTTACTGTTTGAAATCAACAAACTCCAAATCACAAGACAACATGGCATCTTCAGATTGAAGGGGAGATAATCTATTACGACATGTTGACTTAAAACTCATAATGGCATCGCCTCAATGTTTACTAAAAAATATGAATAAAAAATGAATTTTATTTATTACTAAAATTTTTTTATAATTTTCTGTATTTTTTTTGCCGACACAGATACTTTTTGCCTGGTATGTAATTATATCAAATAGTTTTCCTGTTATTTTATTTTTAACTTGTTGCAATATTTTTGGCATATGAAGAGGGTATGACTACAAAGATTTGAACAATTATATTGGTACTTGTACAGTTTAATCAAGACATTAAAAAATGAAAATATCGAGAGAAAAAAGTTATATTGTATGTATCCGTTATGGAATGAAGTTCTCCGAAAAAAAAAAAAATTCACTTAATTTGATCAAGTAATTTTTTTTTTACAGCGAAAAAGCAATTTGTTATGATACCAATGAAAAGGTAACAATATTTCGATTTTTAGGAAGAAAAGCTAGTATTTAAGATGGAGGGGGAGGGGGGCGCTTTAGACTAAGTTATCTTCCCATGGTGTGTTCTAAAAATTCAAACATGGCTGCCTCCAGCGCTGTCAATAAAAAATTGTTTTTTCCATTGTAAAAAATAAAAAAGTAAATAAAAAAATACTCGATCAAATTAAGTGAATTTTTTTGAGATCTTCAGTCCAAAATCGATATGTACAATATAACATTTTTTCGATATTTTCATTTTTTTATGTCTTCATCAAACTGTACAAGTACCATTATATTTATAATCGTGGGTGATAAGAACAAACCAATCAGATGCCAGAATTGCTTTATAAAATATACTAAATCTTTTTTAATTTTTCAGTTATAGTTTTCTGTCTTGACATGAGAAGGAAACTACACTCTGAGGATTTTAACTGGATTAATTATTTACTTGGAAAGGCTTCTCTGATTGGATTGATGCTGCCACTTTTTCTTTGCTTGGAACTATTACATACAAGAATGATCCTGCACTCAATAGAACTACCATGTTCAACTTAAAACTAAACAACCTGTTTGATAAACATAATGAAAGGAAATAAGTAAAAAAAAAAGAAAAAAAAAGCCACTTTTCATTTTATTTGCAAATAAAAATCCCCCCTTTTTGTGAAAATGTCCATGTTTGAAAATTACAATAGGATGAATTGAAAAATAATTTTTGTTTTTTTTAATGAATAAAAATAAATGAAGAATTCTGTCGGTATCAATGAAGGACGGGATTGAGTGGTTCTGCTCGAATCGTGTTTAAGTCCAACGATGAATCAACGTCATCATCAATTTCTCCAATTACGGCTCTGAAAAAGCAACAAAAATATGAAAATTTAGCATTTTTGTACAAGCATGTGTGCAACCACATGCTCTCCCACTCAAGAATAGTCGCCAACTCTAAAGTTCTGAGCTGTAGATTTTTTCTGTGTCATTGTCACGCACATTGGTGACTGCCAAGAAGATGAGCATGGGTTCAGGAATATAAAAAAAAATAATGCAAGAGAAAACAGACTCCAACACAAAAACCACATTTTGTTGAATTCTGGCAGTGTGTGTGACACCATCACCAAGGTCCACATTTACATCATCATGTGGATCTGTTCCAAGTCACAACATTCCTTCAAATACCCTCAACTGGAAACTGTCTTCAACTGTTGGAAATTGTCACAAAACTCACTACCACTCCTAAAACTATAAACTAACTCTAAATATATCAAACTCTACATCCGATTTTTTGCCTTAGTTTTCACCACACTTTGATTAACAATCCTATTTTAGCTTCCTTTGTGCGCCTTGGTGAACAACTTCCTCTTTATTGTCTTTCAACGAATCACATTTCCTATACTTTTGTTCTGCTGATCCACTTTTTATTCACTTCCTAACACTTTGCTTTTTTTTTGGGGGGGGGGTCCATAATATCGTATGTGTTCAAACTATTTATGATTCAACCTCACTTCAGTTCGTAATTCAAGTTTGTTTTTTTTCAAATTCTTCTTAAAACTAAATTTTCAGTTGTTTAATTTGTAGCAAGGGAATTGCGTGTGAGAATAAAAATAAACTAGATTTGTAAAATTTAACAAAAAAAAAAAAATTTTTTTTAAATCAATTCCTTAATTATTTTTAAATTTTAAAATCTAAAATGCAGTGTAATGGTGTATAGCAGTGATACATGGCCAGTGAATGCTGAGAACATGTGTTTCACGGAGAGAAATAATAATGATAACAAAGCATGTGTAAGGTGAATCTAACAGATAGGCTCAGATCTGATTATTGCAGAGGAAGATTAAATCTGGACAGTATAGGAGGATGTGTGCCGAACAGTAAACTTGGATGGTATTACTAGGTTGAAAGATTTGATGAAATTTCTTCAGTTAGTAGATAAAAAAGTTGAGGTCAGTCAAGGAAACCATGAAAGGAAGTGATAAAAATGGATGTGAGGGAAAGAGAGATAAATAAAAACCTGGCCAGAAATAGGTTGGTTTGGAAATCAATTTCTAAAAGCCATCAAGTGCATGCCAGCATGTAAAACAGATGTTAAACCAAACATGATGATGATGATGATGGTGGTGGCTGAGCTTTAAACAGAATGCAAGGATGTAAGTAACCAATGTCAAAAACAGCTCAATTCAAAATTAATTTCTCAACCTGGACGAGGGAGAGGGTCAAAGTTCCTTGTGTATGTGCATGCGGAGACAGGGCAACACAAAAGACAACAACTAAAAGTAACTTAAAAAGCCATCAAGTGGACATATTGAAAAAGGAAGTCATTCTTTGATGAAACGAAAATCAGTTCTCCCCCAACTCCCACATCATGACTTGCCACAGCAAAATCAACATTTTCAGTTTTTATGGAGAACTGTCATTGGAGGGAAAAGGATTTTGGTTGGTTGTTTTTGTTTTACGGCATATCAACCCTTTTGGGGTCATTTAATACTGAATCCAAAGATTTTGAAGAAAAATTTTTTTAATAGAATATATTTGTTGTTTTCATGTCGGTTTCTATTTAACCCGTAGTTGGGACCCTAACAGGTACTACCACTCCGGGTCAAAGTGGACCTGGAAGCAATGGTAATTAAAGGGTGGCTCCACACTCCCCAAAGCCCACAAGCTGGAGCCTCACCACTGGATATAGTATAAGGTCATATCCAGGACCCCCATTGAGGGACTTTTACATTCTGCAGGGGGGGTGGTCGGCGTATTCTAATGCCCAACCGACAGGGCCGAGGGAAAAGGAAGGAACAAAAAAAACCTTGAGAGGAAGATGAAGAAAGAAAAAACAGAAAAAGAAAAATTAAGATAAAGTGAGTGGGAGGAAAAAAGAAATATAATCCAACCAAATAGTGACAAAAAATAAAGATTTGGCACAAATATACCTTGTATGGATTACAAAAGAATGGAGAACTCACATTCCTGAAAGCATGAACATCAAGTCACAGAGTACACGATTAAAAATAACAAATGGATTTAAAGATCAACTGACACATTTAGCATATATACGTGAATAAAAAGAGAAAATACATAGAATTGCTTCCTTTTCTTTCAGATATTGAAATCCATATTCTCACGTTAGCCAGAACACAAACCAACAAGGATAAACTTTTTAAAAAATTTTTGTGTTCTACTGGCTTTTTAAACTTACATATTACAATTCAAAATTAAACACTTAGATCAAGGAAAAAAAATTATTACATATTGTCACTAGAAAAAAAATAAATCCACTAATTAATTTCACGCAAGCCATGCAATTTCCTCATGATCAGAACATTTGAAAATATCGCAGTTGAAAGAACATACAGACTTTACTTTTTTAGTAATGATGCCATGAGGAAGGATAAAAAAAAAAAAAATAAATAAATAAATTGATTCTATTCCTGATGATGACATTATATGGGCAAAATTTGTATTATAAACAAATATATACTAAAAAAAAAATTAACTGATTTTAATTTTAGTTGAGTGATTCTTCCTTAGCTGATATCTATCGAAGTACTGACCAAGATTGATGTTGCTTGATGTACAATGATCAAACGAGAGATTTTTGTGGGAAAAAAAAAAGTTTGCATTTATTTCCCATTGTTATGAGATGGCATTTTCCTTATAAAAAATGAATAGAATATTAAAATATTTAGAACAATCTGGAATAATCAGGAAAATTCCATGCAGAGACCTATATAAGGACGCTCACTAGCAGCCACATTAGTTGCTAATTTGTTGAGTTGCCAACTTGCTGTTAAGAACTCTGGTAATGTTTTTAGGATGAAAATCCAACCGGAAGAAATTCCTTATAAGCAAACCACCACATCATTTGAAGAAACTGGAATTTCAGTAAATACAAAGATTTCTATATATTTTCTCACTGACCAAAGAATTATATTTTATTATTCTTCTTATTAGTATTACTCATACATAAAACATTTGGTTTGAAGTTAGTAGTTATTATCTCCCTTTTATCGTCAACGCTATAAACCTTATAATCGCTTTTAAAGCTAGTAGCAGTAGTACTAAGTGTATTTCCTTGTAAATATTATTTGTATGTTTTGTTTTATGTTAAAATAAATATTTCTTTCTGAGTTTTATTTATTTTTTTTTTTTTATTTGTTAGTGTTCATATCCCTGGACAGACATGTAACACCCACAAATAAAAAAAGTGATATTCAGCTTAATAAAGACATTTTTATAAACCCATGCACCAAGCCCTATCATTTAGACGCCAGTTCTTCAAAACTACCAGACGAACATCCTGAAGAACTGTTAAGTGGTGAAGTTTAAAAGGTATGCATAACAAGAAATCCGACAACCAGTTTCTTGAAAGTTGGCTGCCCGGATTTATTTTTGTGTACAATTTTTCAGATGATATCACATGCCTCTCATCATCAGTTTTGACCCTCAGATCTTTTGATCATTCTGTGTACCCTCATGATCCTAGTTCTGCCATTCAATTTTACACATGCAAAATGGAGCCCCTATATATATATATATATATATATATATATGTATAAAGTGATCTTATCTGTGTGTGCACAAAAAGATCTCTACCAAACTCCTCTCTCAATTTTTGGTTTCCAGACTTAATATATGTGGATTTGGACCTATGGCACAAATTTGGTTTTTTTTTTTTTTAAATAATAAAAATAGCTGCTAAGGGGTCGGAATTGAAAAAAATTGAACTTGACAGAAGTAAGTCAACTAAACCGGTTACTTCTACACATGTGCAAATATTCATTTATACTTTCTAAGGCTGGAATGCTGAATGATTTGGTTTTGATTCTAGCTAATGGCACCTAAGTCATTTTTTTTCTTTTTTTTAAACTTTTGAAATCACTACTATATAATAATCAATACAAAATCTGCATGAATTAAAATATGGTTAAGTGTATTTTACTATCAGGCCATGTCGGAGGGGCAGCACTATTATATATTGGGTTGGTTCTGTAATAATAATAAATACAAAATCTGCATATATTAAAATATCATAATTAAGCATATTTTATAACCACTCAATGCTGGGCGGCCTGCTAATAGGTAATATTAAAAATGTGAGTATGAAAAGTAATATGGTTAAGCTTAAACATGAAAATGAAAAGGACAAGATATTCTAGTAAAAATATAATAAATTTATAACTTAAAATATTGCTACAATAGGAATTAAAAAAAAATTCTATTTAACATTATATAATCAATTCTTAATGCTGCAATATTTTAAGTTATAAATGTATTATATTTTTTACTAGAATATCTTGTCTTTTTCTTTTCTTCACCGTCTAGAGTGCTACCATTTTATTTTCTTAAGACCACTGAGGATAGCCTCATCGAGAAATAAAATGCATCATATACTTTGAACGTTACAGATATCTTGGTGGTAGGCTGAAACAATTGTATGCTGTAAATAAAAACCTGACTTTTTAATGAATTTTGTCCCTTTACATATGATGCGGTTTATATAATAATAATAATAATAATTATATATATATATATATATATATATATATATATATATATATATATATCATCCAGGGATAGATTATTTTCAAAATGGTGGACAAGATGGCCCCTCTTCTGTTACTTATAAAATTTTATTTTCATATTTAAAAATGATACTACTTGATCAATTTACGAGACTTTTGGAGTATATTTCTTGTTGTCATGGGTACATACATCCTACAGATTTTTCTATATTTTCATCGCAGATACATACATCATACAGATTATTTATTTATTTTTTTTTTAATATGGGGAAATTATGGACAAGAACCGAAATTTACTTGTTTACATACTTTTCACCACACTACCAGTAGCCAAGAGAAATTATTCCTTACAGAAGAAACTATTACTTTCTCTACCAGAGAGCTCAACCTATAATTGGGGACCATATGACAGATGACTCTCTCTCTGTATATATATATATATATATATATATATGTATACACACACACACACACACAGATATATATATATTTTTTTTCATGGCAAGTGCTCAACTGAGCTTCAATCTATGGTCCCCTCTTGTCAAACTTTCACAAGAAACACTCGTCTAGTTGAAAACACTATCAATAATTCCCCCCACTCTTTATCTGTGCCTAAACCTAAATGTAGATTCCATGAACAAAGCTTTTTTCTTAGAACTGCATGCCTGTGGAACGGTCTTCCATTTTCCTGCTTTCCAGCTGACTGAAATCTGATTGTCTACAAGTCCAACATAAACAAGTTCTTGATGAGCCGTTCCACTTAACAAATTTACCAAATTTCCATTACTGACTGTTACTATATTGTCCAATTGACACTAATTGACACTACTCGAGTGGTCTCGGCCTTGATAAGTGGTGATCCCTATGTAAAAAACAAATAAAAAAATATTTACTATAATAACTATTAAATACCTACGTCTGTAGGTATTTAATAGTTATTATAGTAAATAATAATTAAAACACTAGTGTCTACTAGTGTTTCATTCTTTCGGGAATCATCAGTGCAAGGTGTCACGATTAACACCAGTCGATAGATTTGAGCCCGGGAACAGAAGCCATCTCTGGCTTCATTAGCAAGAACCTAATCCATTCAGCCACCGTTAACCACGAGAAATACTCTTGAAATTTAAACATTTATTTTTTAAATGTTTGTTAACGTCTTTCAGAGTGATTTAATCATTATATGATGATCTGCGCACAAGAGTTAAATTGACCAACTTTTATTTCAACTGAAAGTGCTCAACGATAAGAAACGAGTTTCTTAAAAGAACTGACATAATTATTTACTATAATAATTATATATATATATATATATATATATATATATATATATAAATAAATAAAGTATATCATGCACAGACAGCTGTTTCATCATCTACGATGTATGGGTGTGGCTAGGCATAACCAGTGTATTCATGCTAAGATTCAAAATATATATATATTACACATATGTGTATGCTAGAACTTTTTCATCCTAAATGCTACACAATTATGCACAATATAAAAACTATGCATAAATAGAACTGAGCATAATAATTATATGAAACATGGTTTCCGTTTTGCTAGATCTACAGCAGATGTGCTTACAGTTATATCTCATAGGATTAGCAAATCTCTCGACGGAAGCAACTTTTCTAGGGCAATTGCTCTTGACATATCGAAGGCTTTTGATAGAGTATGGCATAAAGGTTTACTTCACAAGATCTCTAGCTATGGTATATCTGGAAATGTCTTCTTAATTATCAAATCATTTCTTTCTGATAGGTTCATAAGAGTAGTAGTTAATAGGCAAAAATTAGAAGCTCACAATATTAATGCTGAAGTCCCCCAGGGGTCCATCCTGGGCACAGCTTTTTTCCTGATCTACATTAATGATCTTCCAAATCACATCCTTACATCATCTGTAGACATTTATGCTGATGACACAACTATTTATGGTAACACATCTAAGACAGTAAACGACCAAGTTCTCTTTGATTCTCTCTCCTATGATCTTGAGCATGTGGTACAATGGGGAAAGGAGTGGCTGGTTACTTTTAATGCATCTAAAACCAAGCTTCTCTCTTTACATCAATGTTCTGATCCACATCTGGCATCAATTGAAATGAATGGCTCTCATCTTGAGGAGGCCTCACGTTTTGACAAGCTTCTGGGCTTGACCTTTACTCTTGATCTTAAATGGAACACGTACATCAAATCTGTTGCCAAGGACGCTGGAAAAATAGTGGGATCCTTCTATCGATCCAGTAGATATCTCACTGCTGATGCAATTCTCTATCTATATAAGAGCCAGGTATGTCCAAGGATGGAATACTGTTGCCACATCTAGGCAGGAGCTGCTAGAAAGGGCTGGTCCTGCCTTGAGTTCAAAATAGACTTTGTAGCCTCGTAGGAGATGTCCTTTTCTCTTCCCTGCAACCTCTATCTCACAGAAGAGATGTTGCGAGTTTGTCTCTGCTGTATCGTTACGAGGGGTGTGCAATAAGTAATGCCCCTGACCCACTTCCCACAGCAGTAGAGCAATGATACTTGGCACAGTTATTAGTCTTTCTTTACATAGGAACCACCCAGAGTTATGCATTTCTCTCATCGTTTGATGCAGCTCTGGAGACCGTTTTTGTAGAACACCCCAGGTTGGTCCTCCAACCACGACGTCACTTCAAAAATCAAGGCTGCATTATCTGGGAAACGCTTTCCTTTCAAAAACAACTTCATGGCTTGGAAGAGGTGAAAGTCAGAGGGTGCAAGGTCAGGAGAGTAAGGAGGATGGGGCAGGATTTCATAACCACACGCCCGTGCTTCTCATCTTGCGACATGCGAGTTGTGGACCGGAGCGTTATCCTCCAGGAGGAGGGTACCTTTGCTGATCTTGCCCCGCCTCTTGATTTTCATAGCTTCCCTTAATTTCCTCAAAAGTGAAGCACAATAGGCTCCTGTAATTGTGGTACCCTTTGCCAGGAAATCTGTCATCACTACTTCGTCCTGGTCCCAGAAGACTGTGAGCATGACCTTGTCAGCGGAGGGCTGCACCCTTGCCTTCTTTGGAGGTGGTGAGTTCAAGTGCTTCCACTGCATTGACTGGGCTTTAGTCTCTGGATCATAGTGATGGACCCAGGTTTCATCCTGTGTAATCAGTTTTTTGAAAAACTTTGACTCATCTTCTTAGCACATCTCCAAATTCATCCTCAAGCACTCAACACGTTCTCGCTTCTGGAATGGTGTGAGCAACCTGGGAATCCATCTGGCAGATACTTTATGCATATGCAAATGGTCATGAATGATAGTTTCCACAGACCCTGTACTAATCTTGACATCTTGGGTTATTTGGCGAATAGTAATGTGCCGATCTTCCAAAATGGCAGCCTCAACTTGAGGGACAGATGCCTCATCAATGGCAGAAGGGGGGTGGGGCGATCAGGTCTGGGAGCTGTTTCCACAGACTTCCGGGCATGTTTGAATTCACAAGGTCATATATCACCATAAGTTTCTTTCATTTCATCAAAAGTCTCCTGTGGTGTGTGTCCTTTCAAATACAAAAACCGGATCACTGCTCAACATTCAACTGGCTCCATTTCACACCTGACTCAGTTCAAACACCTGTAAAACAGAAACCACAATTAGTTCAGAGCTGTAATTTTCCACATAACCCGTAGAGATATAAATCATTGCACATGCAAAATTTCAGCTAGATCAGACAACTGGAAGTGGGTCAGGGGCATTACTTATTGCACACCCCTCGTATTTTCATGGAAAGTGTTCGACTGAGCTTCAGTTTATGGTCCCCCCTCGCCAAACTTTCACAAGAAACACTCGTCTAGTTGAAAACACTATCAATAATTCCCCCCACTCTTTATCTGTGCCTAAACCTAAACGTAGATTCCATGAACAAAGCTTTTTTCTTAGAACTGCACGCCTGTGGAATTGTCTTCCGTTTTCCTGCTTTCCGGCTGACTACAATATGGTTGCCTTCAAGTCTAACGTAAACAAGTTCTTGATGAGCCGTTCCACTTGTTAACAAATTTACCGAATTAAACGATTACTATATTGTCCAATTTCTACGGTACACTCTTTAACCCTTATCCTCGAGTGGCCTCTTGGCCTTGATAAGTGGTGATCCCTATGTAAAAAAAAAAAAATAAAAAAAATCATCTAATGAGAAACTATAAAAAATAAATAATAAATTAATTTAAGTTTGTTTTTCAACGGAATATGCAAATTAGTTAACCTGTATGAAGTCACTCGCATATCCATGACTGAGTATATTAAGTTCATTTAAATAATTTTTAAATAGAAAAAGTAGGCTTTTAATATAAATGTCAGTATGAAAAAAAAAACAACTTTATATGTGTATTCCTTCAGTTATTCTGAATTATTTAAGAAACCAGAAGTTTTGGTAATTTTGGAATATTTTATTTATATTTAGTTTCATCTTTTACTTTCTTTGGCCAATGTCACTTTCCACAGGTCGGCCTGCTACAACACTAACCTCCTACAGTCATCCTTTTAAGAAAACAGCATCAATCTGGAGAGAAGAATCTCTTTTTGCCCACCCCCTTCTGTAACGGTGAGTAATTTCACAAAGATAATGAATATTTGTACCAAAGATCTTATCAAAAAAGATTATCAGGAAACTCTTGGCAAACTTGCACTTGGTTTGATATATTTTGAATTTGAAAAACAAAAGATAAAAAAAAATAATAGAAAAAAAGAAAGAATTCTTTATTTTCTTGTTTTCATTTTAGAAATTATTTATCTATTGATTCATATTGTCCTAATTTTGTATTCTTGTCTGGTCACGTCAGTTGAAGTGGCATGGAATCTGGAATGAAGTGGAGTGACCTCAACTCCGGCAAACAAGAAATTAAGAGAGAAAAAAATCTAGGGGCTTATACACCATAATGCACCACAAACACAATAATGTGTGAGGGTTTTGAATTGGATGACAAATGATTAGAAGAAGAAGAAGAAAATGTAAAAAGAGAAAGAAAGAGAAAAAATAAAAATGAATATTTTCATGTTTTATAGAAAATTTAATTTCAAGTTGTTTAATAAAAATAAAATTGTTAAAAAAAAACATTTACTTACACATTGTCTCCTCGTATAATATACAATCCAAGTACAACTTGCTCCACGCCAGACGTCGAACTGAATACACGCTCATGGCTCTCATCCAAGATGAGATTAATTGTCTGATCAAAGCCTTTCAGTGTGCCCTGTACAAACAGAACAAAAAATAGACTGGATGAAAAATAAAAATAAAAACCTTAAACTATTTTTTTTTTTTAATCCTTTAAGATGAGGCTTCATAATTTGTTCATTCATTGTTTTTTGCAGACAACCAAATCCTCATCTTAATAAACTGTTGTTCTTTCACCATGTTTCAGGCCTTCTTCAGGTGATTAACAATGACAGGGTAGAAATGCTGAGTCTTGTAACTAGTAATTACTGCCTTCCATACGTGTTGTCTTGAGAATCATGGCACAGTGGATAGAGGCTTTGAGTCTCTATGGTTTCAGGTGAGCATTGCTTGAAGATAGCAGTTTCAATCCTACCCAAGAAGGCCAGATGATTAATTGGCCAAAACATGGTGAACTGACAAGTATGGAAGACAGTAATTACTGGGGATACAGTTAGAAGACTCAGCATTCCTATCCCATCGCGGTTAATCATCTGCAGAAGGCCAGAGGATGAGTTGGCTGAAACATGGTGAAACAACAACAACGATGAGATGATTCCAATATATTTCCAGATTCTGATATAATTATCGATTCTGTTCTAAATTTCAAATTTCGATTCTTTTAGAATTTATAAATATTTAATTACAATTGTTGCTTTTGTTTTTTAATTTTCAAATTACTGTAAAACTCACATGCAATGTCCGCATTTATTTTTGCAAACGTGAAAAATACACTTTGGGAGGGAGGTGTCATATATTACAGGAGTAAATCTTTCTAAATATTTTCTCAAATATGTTCCTAATAATTGATTAAAAACTGTGAGATAACTAAAAATTTATTTTTCTTTTAAAATAAAGCTGACTTGTATCAGTTCATTATTAGTGTACAAAGTGCTATTTGAATTTTTTCATAAACAATTTAAAATAATCAATGATTGGTATGCAAAATAAGACAGTGCAAGAAAAAAATAGTTACCAAACCTCTCCCCTCATGCTATGAGTTTTTAAATAATAATGTTACTATTTAGAAAATCATTCTTAACATGGGGAAGAGGGGGGTGTTACCTATTCTGTGCCTTCCCTCTATCAAAAAATGTTCATATATTTTTTTATCTTATAGGATTTGGTTGGTTATTAGTAGGCCTATGACAACAGCATATTCTTTTCCTTGTTTTGATTCTCAGGTATATATCCATTGATATCTTATATGATTTTATGTAGAGTGATGTGATCCTCGGTTGATTAATTGTGTCTAACTGTGTCGGATATATATTCGATGGTAAAAACAATGAAAAGAATATGCTGTTGTCATAGCCCTAGTTATTAGATTGATTTTTTTTACTGTATAAAGAAAAACAAGACAAATAAATACTAATAACAATAATGTCAAAGTTGTAGCAAATCTAACCTTCCCCCCAACGAAATGTTTTTTTTAGGTGATTAAAAACTTGGCCAAAAAACAAAAAAAAAAAAACAATAATTTTAGAATTTAGAGTGAGAGTTCATAGACTGATGAGAAAAAGAGTAACATTAAGAAACCTTGTTAAAATTGAGGAACTAGAAAATCAGGAATTCATTGTACAATGAGCTGCAAAACTTAATTCCTACAAATCACAATATTTTTAGATTATGCTTGCTACAAACCCCCAAGATGGTTGATGATTAGTTCACAGCTTATATTCTTCAGTCATGACGTTCCCTTCACAGTCATATAGAAAAGTGAAAATACAATGCTGCAATTTTTAATGATGGGACATAGTTTAATGTGCTTGAAAACATAATTACAATCTAAACAAAATTTCCTTTAATTTGACATACTACAAAGCATATTTTAATCTTTTCTATGAATCATGTCGTGGTGGCCATTTTGGATTTTCCAGTACGGTGTGATGATAACAAATGGTAATGTCCATCAGAATAATACTTCACATGACGATAACGCCGCACCTACCATTTTTTTAAAGTTGTTTTTATGATGTTTCTACTTAAAATTGGCAGAATGGAACTCAAATATGCTAATTTGTCTGTAAGTTACCAAGTGAAATGGTCGTAAATACATATTGAAGATGTGATAATATGTTCAAAATTTCATCATAATATCTTTAAAAAATCTGAGGATACAGCCTTTTAACGATGGGTTAGTCTGTAAATTGTGCAAATTTCCTATCATTTTTAGTCACAAGCTAATATGCATTTGAATAGGATTCACTGAAGACAAAATGTCCAGTGAACCATGCATTTTCTAATACTTTGAATGGTCATAACTCCAGTTCTAATGGGCCGATTTAAAAAAACTAAAGCCCATATTTCTTTATTTTTTATGCTCTTTTCAATAATGCCCAATTTGAATTTTTTTAATGTAAAGAAAAAAATGGTCTTGTATTACTAATTATATCTAAAAACTTTTAGTGTGAATACAATAGATCTTGTAAAGCATTAATAAATGGCACCAAGTTTATTTTTGTAGCACAATTAGTCACTGAATTATGTAAACTTGTTGGAAATTAGAAATTGTATAATTAAAAATACAAGTTTCAAACTAGTGGAAAATTCTTACAAATATAATGTCATATTTTGCTAAATAAAAATTAATCATAAGAGCAATAATTATTAGATGAAGTCACCTTAAACATTGGGCAAAATCCTACTCCTTCTCAAAATAAGTGAACAAAAATAACACAGCAATGCAATTTGACTGTTCATATAAGATTCATTTCAACAGCTAACACATTAAATCTTCGTAATATGATTCATAGCACATTAGAGAGTAAACTAGATTTTTCTTTTAATAATAAAAATCAATAAAACAACTCAGATTTGGACTATGTAAAAACAAACAATTTGATAATAGGGTAAACATTTCATTCACTTAAGTTTTCATTTCAACTTGGGTATTTTGTAAAAGACAACTTAAAATCATATATTAAGCTCAACATGACCCCTTTTCCTTAAAACATCAGTTTTTATATGCATACAGACACATAATACTGTATGCATTAACCAGAAAAACATCAAAATTAAAATATAAATCGACCATTTTTGTAAACCTAATTTAAAATAATCTGAAAAAAAAAAATATTAATAATAACAATTTTGCATTTACAAAGAGAAAAGATTAAATTTTGTTTACATCCAAATGTTATTAAAATATAAAAAAAAAATAAAATAAACAAATTATCAAAAGTTGAAATTAAAAAAAATTTCACTAAATTTACCTATTTTTACACACTGGCTGATGATTTGTGACACATATTATAAGCCTGACATTTATAAACGTTATATTTGTTTAATATTAATTTGTAACTCAAATTAAATTTAATATCAATAAGCAAAAAGTTAAATAACCCAAAAAGTGTTGATATGCCATAAAACAGACAAACGAAACAAATCAACAGCTTCAATGGGACTTGAACTCGGTTTACTAATTTTACAGTTTATGTAACTATGATAATAAAAAGAAAAAGGAGTTCAAAATTAAATTCCAGAATCATTTTGTGTTGGATCATAAATTTAGAAACAAACTATTGTTCAGGAAAAAAAAAACATCAGAAGGCAAACAAAAGAAAAAAATACAAATTCTCACCACAATAATTCGTCCATCAGCAGTTACAATTGAAACCGTTTCTGTTTTTAGTGGTCAAGGAAAAGATGACATATATAAAATTTAAGATCAAATAAAATAGTAATAAACTCATTTTGAAAACTTATTTAGCAATTTTACAAATAAGTTTACAATTTTACAAATAATTTTATAAATAATTTTACAAATAATTTTATAAATAATTTTACAAATAATTTTACAAATAAGTTTACAAATAATTTTATAAATAAGTTTACAAATAATTTTATAAGTTTACAAATAAGTTTACAAATAAGTTTACGAATAATTTTATAAATAATTTTACAAATAAACAAGATATTTGTTTATGTTACATTTAAACTTCTGCATATCAATACAGCCAGGGAAGCAGCCAGCAGGAAGGAAATTCAAAAGTCTAGCTGTTCAAGGGAAGAAACTATTAGAATAGAAAGCTTTCTGACATTTAGGGACATCAACATTGAAGGGGTGAGATCTTATTGCTAAGCGGATTTGTCAGGGATATGTACGCCGAGGGGGTACAAGTGCAACGAGTTCATCAGAATACATTTCATTAAAATATGTGTAAAACAGGAACAGTGATGCAATACTGCGGCAATGAGATAGGGGCTGGAGCTTGTTGATAAGTGGCACCGATTTTTTTTTTTTTTTTTTTTTTACATAGACATAACCACTTATCAAGGCCCAGAGACCACTCGAGGATATGGGTTAAGAGTGTACAGTAGTTACTTGGACAATATAGTGATCGTTAGTAATGGAAATTTGGTAAATTTGTTAACTTAAGTGGAATGACTCATCAAAAACTTGTTTACGTTGGACTTGAAGACAACCATATTGTAGTCAGCTGGAAAGCAGGAAAACGGAAGACAATTCCACAGGCGTGCACTTCTAAGAAAAACGCTTTGTTCATGGAATCTACGTTTAGGTTTAGGCACAGATAAATAGTGGGGGAATTATTGCTAGTGTTTTCAGCTAGACGAGTGTTTCTTATGAAAGTTTGGCGAGGGGGGAACCATAGATTGAAGCTCAGTCGAGCATTTGCCATGAAAATAATGATAAAGCAGAGATAAACTCGCAACATCTCTTCTCTGAGACAGAGGTTGCAGGGAAGAGAAAAGGACATCTCCTATGAGGCTACAAAGTCTATTTTGAACTCTATCAAGGCAGGAAAAGTCCTTTCTAGCAGCTCCTGCCTAAATGTGGCAACAGTACTCCATACTTGGACGTACCTGGCTCTTATATAGATAGAGAATTGCATCAGCAGTGAGATATCTACAGGATTGACAGAAGGATCCCACTATTTTTCCAACGGCCTTGGCAACAGATTTGATGTACGTGTTACATTTAAGATCAAGAGTAAAGGTCAAGCCCAGAAGCTTGTCAGAACATGAGGCCTCCCCAAGACGAAAGCCATTCATTTTAATTGATGCCAGATGGGTATCAGAACGTTGATGATGTAAAGATAGAAGCTTGGTTTTAAATGCATTAAAAGTAACCAGCCACTCCTTTCCCCATTGTACCACGTGCTCAAGATAAGAGGAGAGAGAATCGGAGAGAACTTGGTTGTTTAAGGTCATAGATGGTAGTGTCATCAGCATAAATGTCTACGAATGATTAGACTGATAACTCTTTTTTAGACCTTATCTAAGAGGAAGAGACTAGTGGTAGATGCACCAGCCCAGATGTGGCAACAATACTCCATGTATGGTTGAATGGTGACCTTGTAGAGGTACAGGATACTCTCAGGTGTTAGTAGTCTTCTAGCTCAATAGAGGGAACCCACCTTCTTTGCAGCAACCTTTGCAATGTCCTCTATGTATTTGTTCCAGTTCTATTGCCCGCAAATGTTAGGCCGAGGAGTTTGAAAATAGAATTCTCAGGTAGGGTGCTATTTATCATGGATATAGGGGGTTGGAGAGACGTCTTGTAATTCTTAAAGGAGAGCAGCTTAGTTTTACTAGCATTAAATGTTATCATCCATTTGCGACCCCATTCCACTATAGTCTGGAGGTCATTATCATAAAAACTACTTGCGGTCGACAATTATAAGTGTGATATCCATCTAAAACAGACTCAAATACCCCTAAAAACCAACCTTTTGAAAGGTGAGTGTTTAGTTGGTACACATTATCGAAAGTTTTTTTTTTTTTTTAAATCGAAATTTCAAGTGGCATTAAGAAGCACCTAATTTTCATAGCGTTTTGGCCATGAGATTATAAAAACGACACGTTATGAAATAATAGAAAATGTTACTATGAACGATATATATTATTTTAAAGGAAATACAACTGAGAAATTTTTCATAAACATTTTGGTTGATCTAGCAAAGTAACCCCTGGACAATCGATTTCCTACCTCGCTTCATGTGACTAAACAAGCTATCTGACCTCTTATTACTTTATTCACCACCAATATTTACGGTAAGTAGGTACGGGCAAAATGAATGTCGACGCTCAAAATGTATAAACATTTTGACCCCTCCCTTATCTTAAAAATTCACCAAAAATCAGGAAATCAACCAATTTTAATAAAATTTTCAGTATTTATCAAATAATGATTGCGGAGATAATGAACAAATTATTTTTATTTAAATTTTAGTGAAAATGTATTATTTTGTTTAAACAAAAAATACCTTTACTAAAGTTATAGTTTTCAGTAGTAAATAAAAAACGCAAGAATTTATTTTTGCTTTTTTATATAAATAGAGCATCGTAATTTGTAACAATAAAAATAAAATAATTTTTACAAGAACATTACGAAAAAAGCCCCTAAAGTCCATATTAATGAATTCGATATAACTCGAAGAAAAATGAATTTCCCGAACTACCGATATTTCCATTGAATTAAGCATTGTTTATTTAATATTTTCATAAAAAAAAAAAAAAAAAGGTACTAGTGCACTTCTAGCAGTGTCAGAAATTTCGTGAAAATAGTGAATAATTCCACCCCATCTTTCCAAGCTTATAACTCCTCGAAAAATGTAATTCAAGCCCTAATTTTTTTTTTCAATTAAAGGAGTAAGGACCAAGGTTTTATTTAAAAAAAAAACAAAACAAAACAATGTGTTTTTTTTTTTTTAAAAAGGTTTTAAACTTCGGACTTTACAGGTAAATTTCTAAAAAACTGATTTTTTTTTTTTGTTTTAAATTTGAATATATTATTTATTGACCTTTTCTCTTCAATTTGTGATATATAAACCTATTAAACATAAATTAATTATTTACTTTTTAATAGACATTTCAAAATGAGAGGCGTAAATTATTCGACCCCCTATCTTTCTAAGCTTATAACTCCTCGAAAAATGTAATTCAAGCCCTAATTTTTTTTTCAATTAAAGGAGCAAGGACCAAGGTTTCATTAAAAAAAAAAAAAAAAAGACAAAAAGAAAAAATGTGTTCTTATAAAATAAGGTTTTAAACTTCGGACTTTACAGGTAAATTTCTAAAAAACTGATTTTTTTTTTTTGTTTTAAATTTGAATATATTATTTATTGACCTTTTCTCTTCAATTTGTGATATATAAACCTATCAAACATAAATTAATTATTTACTTTTTAATAGACATTTCAAAATGGGGGGGGGGGCGTGAAAATGGGGGGGCGTGAATTTAAAAAAAACGTTTGTCTAAAATATTATATTCGGTTTATTGGAAAGAACATAAAATTTCACATTGACCCTGAAAATATCGTAAAAATAGAATCAATAGAAAAATTTTGATAGATTTTTAAAATTTAAAAATTTAAAAATATTGAGTTTAAAAATTGAAAAATATTGAGTTCGGAAAATTCATTACTGTTTTAAAAAAAAATAAAAATATTTTTATTACTTTTAAAACAACTGTAATAGTTTATTTTGGAAGTATAATCCATAAAGAAAATAAATAACCCACTTTTAACAGAGAAATTACGAGATTTTTATATTGTATTCGCAGTTTCGTGTTAGGGGTGTCAAAAATTCCTACAAAAATTCTGATACTGCTAGTGCACTTCTTGATCCGTGCTGAAATAATAACGTTATTATTTAGAAAGCCATTCTTAACATGTGGAGGGAGGGTGTTTTGTACATATTCTGTACCTTACAATTGAATAAAAAACAAATAAAACTTTACTTAAACTTGGAAATGCGATTTAAAAAATAGCGCGGATCAGTAACTGCATTAGCACCAAAAAAAAAAAAAAAAAAAATTATAATAGCAAAAATATTTCTACTTTTTTTTTTTTTTAAATTACAGATTTCGCATAAGTTTTATATGCAAGATTTTAATTTCCTTGCTCGCAAGAATGTGAAACTTTCGGCGTAACATAATTTTTATAAAAAAAATAATTTAAAAACAGGAACATAGAATAATTAAATTAAAAATGGTAAAATTTATACAAACATTTACAATAGAAATGTACGGATGCCCGTCTGGAGGAAAAAAAAAAAAAAAAAAAATCCAGCACCCTTCCTTCCTTACATGAAGTCATTTTCAGACAGCTTTTCGACTGTCAGATTTTGGGCTTCCGTACATTCCGTATTTTCAAAAGTATGGTTTGTTGTGGTTTTGTGAACGGCAAAAACACTCGGTTTTGGTTCTAATTCAGCTATTTTTTGTGCAAACAAGGTGCTTTTTTTTTTTTTTTTTTTTTTTTATTTAATTCAATATCTTAGGATTTTACTTTACTAATTATCTTTGAAATAGACCCAGAAAACTAATATATTTATCTTTAAAAGGATTTTTACAATGAATTTATTTAACTTCAAAATTTAGCTGAATTGGTTAGCTCGCCGTGAAAACATTTTTCATAACTTTTGGGTTTGTATTACTGTACACATAGACTCGAAAAAGTTGTCAAAAAAACAAATATATGTTATCAAAGGCAAGATAAGTTACTTTTCTACCAAACTGGATATATTTTTCGTGTTTTTATTCAATGTAACATGTTTATTCAGCTCGAAAAACAGTGTTTACCGATGTATTGGAAAATTCAAGATGGCGTCTGACTCTCTCTTTAACACGATAAGTTTGGGAAAAGGTGTTATAAATAAAAAACTGGATAAAATACTGTTAAAAACCCGCTCAATATATATTACCGTGACAGTGACATAGGTTGACATATATTCGGCGGTTTTTTAATAGTATTTTGTCTAGTTTTTTTTTTATTTATAACACCTTTTCCTAAACTTACCGTGTTAAAGAGGGAGTGAGGCGCCATCTTGAATTTTCCAATACATCGGTAAACACTATGTTTTTCGAGCTGAATAAACATGTTACATTGAATAAAAACACTAAAAACATATCCAGTTAGGTAGAAAAGTAACTTATCTTGCCTTTGATAACATTTATTTGTCATATATTTGTTTTTTGACAACTTTTTCGAATCTATGTGTACAGTAATACAAACCCTAACTTTTTTTTTTCACGTGTACAAATATTTTTTTCTTTGGAAAATTAAGTTTAGTTCTTAATCTTTCAAATACAATCAAAAAGTATTCGGAAACCTACAAAAAAATTATGATAAATCGGCTTTCAAAACTAGGACCCCCTATCCTTATTCGTTTATTTTTGCCCATACCTAACAGTAAGCCTACTTCGTCGGCTATTTCTTTTAACGCAAATAGATCACAAATCAGTTCGTCAACCAAAATTAAATTGGGTTTAATTTCTCAATTGTATTTTCTTTAAAACAAGTTATATCGCCAATAACAACATATACCACAATTAAACGTTTAGTTTTTCATAGACCAGTATTTTAAGCAAACACAACACTACATTTTGGAAAACCTACTACAATCACATCTGAATATTCGAACTGTTTGAATCATAAAAAGGTGTATTGAATAATAAAATCAACACAGTAAGTACTTAAGATTATAACTGCATATTATGAAGTAAAAAATTGAAAAACAAATAATAATATAAGAAATTAGTGAAATAAATAACGAAAAAAAACAAAACTTTCTTTTCGTATACCGGCATGGTGTTTGATAACACGCCGTTTGATTTAACATTTTATAAAGACAAATATATCAGTAAAATACAGACAGAAATCAAATACTCGCTGCTTAATAAAGGATACTGCTGATATAATTTTCAAGGGCTGAAGCCATCCTGAAGTTATCAACTATTCAATAATGTAGATTTGCTTTGCTTTTTTTCCAAATATTTCGCTACCTCCTTACGAAGCTTGTTTTCGCCGCCATTAGTCTTAGAATACAACTTACTTTGTTTCGTATTTTAATCATTCAAAAAGTTTAATTATTTTAAAAATTATTTTTAAAAGTCTATTAATTTAATTTGGTTTAGTTTTCATGTTGTTGTTGTTTGAACTGCTTTATTTTTATTTTATTTTTTTAATACGAAACTAAAAAGGTGCCTGTATTCAAAGGCAACCGTTGTTCTTTATACACATGCGCCGTTACTGAGGACGCAAACAAATGTTTTGTTTTCGAAATGTTTTTTTGTGATCAAGTCTCAACAAGAATTCGCCGAACAAGTTAAAGTTGGACCCTTAAAAAAAAAAAACGTCTTTTTCTTAACGTTATTGGAATATTTTAAGGAGATGACGAATGTCAAGCAAGCTCGTGGTAAAAAATTTTTATTCTTATTCAATTCTAATATTCTGAGTCTGTTGTTCTGTTACGTGAAATATTTTATTGAACAAACCAGGTAAAAACCGCCGAGATTTGAATTTGTTTTTAACCGTGAATGACTTTTTTCTTGTTGAAGAATGACTTTTCGTTCGTCCGTCGGCATTTTTTTTTTTTTCTTTTAATTATAAACATAAATAACACAACTAAATTATTATCAACAAACTACAAAAATAATTTATTGTATTTATTTAACTGCGAGTTTAGTTTATTTTTTCCGGACTATGTTGGTCCGTATGTTGGGCGTTACTATTTATTTTTCGGCTGCTTTTGGGCTGATTTGTTCTCGGACAGTCTTCGTTATTATTGTTCAGTCCCACTGTGAGGTACTTCTGCAGTTTACGCACGGTTGTTTATTTTGGATAGAATTGTTACGGTATTTTTGGTTTTTATGCACTTATGTTAACGTGCTATTTTTTAAATAATATTTTCAAGTTAAATTCAAGTTTCACAATATCTTGTATTGGTCCTAATGCACTTACTGATCCGCGCTATTTTTTAAATCGTATTTCCAAGTTTAATTAAAGTTTTATGATATGTTTTAGTATTTTTTTTTTCTTTGTTAGGTAAAAGATTAGAATAGGTGACAAGGCCCCAGTTTCCATGTTATAATTGGTTTTTAAAATGGGTGCTTTTTCAGATTGGCACTGGTGGCAACAGAAAAGTCTGAATGACGTACCGAGTACATGTAGACTGTACTCGTAACAAGTTCTCTAACGAGTACGTACAGAACGAATGCCATATTCCTAAAATCACGTAAATCGATCAAGTAGTTTTATTTCAAACTAAGAAAATTAAAATTTACGATTTTTAACGATTTTACTACTAAACTGCATTGAACGTAAGGCTGATTTTTCACCTTGATACTTCGATTTGAGTTGCCCTCTCTTTCTTTCATTGGATTTAATCATGGCCGACGAAAACACCTCGACTTAGTCGTAAAATTTAATTTTCTTGAATTTAAAAAAAAAATCACGTAATTTGATCAAGAAATTACGTGATTTTTTTTTTTTTTTTTTTTTTTAAATATTTCATCTTCGTTTCGTGACTGGTATTGGTACGTACATCATACAGATTTTGTATTTTCTTTACTTTCAATTGTCGCCATAAGTACCAATCTAAATATGCACCCAAAATCTTATTTCAGCACGGGCCGTACGTAAACTGCAAAAGTACCGACGGGGTGACTTTCCTATTTTTCGCGCCAACAAGCATATTGCCACTTAAAACGTCGTAAACGTTTGGAACGGGTCTAACTATGGCTACCGAGCTTGTGGTCTAACAGGACCGTGGGAAGTTGTCTGTGTCTACATTACATTAAACTTCTGCAGGTTATTACAGTCAATGAAGCAAGAAACGAGAAGGGTATTTCAGAGTAGCAGTTCAAGAGAAGAAACTATCAGAGTAGAAGGCTTGCCAGTATCTAGGGATCTCAATAGTGAAGAAGTGGGATTTTGCTGCTTGTTGGGTTTGTCGGAAATATGTACGTCGAGAGGGCACAAGTGCTATATGTTCATCTGAGCACATTCCATTAAAGAACTTGTAAAACAGGAACAGGGATGCAACAGTGCGATGATGAGACAGGAGTTGGAGTTGGGTTGATGGTATGGGACCTATTAGATTTGAGATCTTTTTTTGAGTGAGCGACTCGACTAGCGGTAGATGCACTAGCTTTGATGTGTCAACAATACTCGGTGCACATGAACCTTTCGCGCTCCCCTTACAAAGTTCACGTGAACCAACATACTCTCCTTTAACCTTACTACTAACCTTAATTCTTGTCGAGAATCCCCCTTCCTATATATTAAAAACAAAAAATTTAAAAAGTCTGATGTATGCATCCATGACGAAATGAAAATATTCCAAAAAATTGCGTAGTTGTATTCATTCAGAAAATCATTTTAAGCGATTAATGAGAATTCGTAGGCATTACAACATAATTTTAATAAGTATGAATTGTTGAGTTATCTCCCGTTGTTTCTTAACATTTTTTTTTTTCAAAATGGAGGGCGAGACGGTGACTTCTCGGATACTCATAACATTTGATTAAAAATAAAACTGCTTGATCAATTTACGTAATTTTTGGAATATGATATTTTCATTTCATTATGGGTAACATACACCATACATATTTTTCTTTGTTTGTTTTTTTTAATATAGAGGGAATTTTAGACAAGAACCCTAATCTTATGCCCCACCCCCACTCTTAAAAGAAAACCTAGAATAAAATTTTGTTCTAAAAATCTTTGATCATAATTCAGAATATTTGCAAAAAGAAAAATTGCTAAAAATCCAACAAATTAGTACGGTTGATTAATTAAGCCTTTCAATGCTTGCAAATCGATAAAATTTGGCAGTTATTTTAGGAGCTTACGGCTTCAATATAACCACCATGTAACAGGTCAATGTGAAATGTTTTGTTATGTAATATCAATATTTATGGTGTTTTCAAGTTTCAGAATATCTGTTGCTTAAGGAAAACTAGAAAAACTGGCTCATTATTTGTTGCTCTTAGAAGTGGAAGACATCTCACCTTAAACGGATCATTTGAAAACTTGTATATAATAGTAGTCTTTTTTGGTGAAGTCTTCAGAATAAATTTCAAACTGACCCAGCGGTCAGCTTCTCCTGAAGCCCACCTCCTGCTAATTTCAAAGGAGTAGTCAATATGATGCTTCTTGTTATATCATGTTGAGGAATATTCCACGCAAAATTAATCTTGTGTAAAAGTTGGCATCATCAGGATAATAAATCTTACCTGGTCCTTGCTATTTCGTGGTAAAGTTTATTCAAATCTAATTAAATTTAAATTTTCCATGAAATGGCAAGGACCAGGTAAGATGGATGGATTTCTTATTTATTTATTTTAGCATGTATGTGTAAACATAATAATCCCTAATCTGAGGAATATTTTAACATGTATTTTGTGTGATAAACATATTTAAGTACCAAAGGACATCTTTTTTTTGTGGCAGGGGTAGGGGGTCACCGCCAACCCCACAACCAGATTGCAATATGGTCATCAGGAATCAAGATTTTTTTAAAAGGTTATGTAGGTATTTCTGTATGGACTAGAGTTGTATTCTTTTTGGGAAAAATTGGGCTTTTTTTTTTAGGTTAGAATTGGTAAAAAGGCTTCGAATCCCTGGGTAAGAAAAGGTAATACCCCAAATCAGTTTACATTCCATTATGTGGTCTACCCATTAACCTTAACAATTCGATAGATCACGTATTGGAAAAGCACCTTCAAATCTCATTGTGAACACAAGATTTTGTGACAAAACGTAACAAAGAAAATGTAAATCTTTGCAGAAATACATTGTGCATTTTTATTTGTATGGCAACAATATATTTCTTGTCAGCTTTATTGTTTGTCTACAACAACTTATAAATGAATGAAATGTCTTCATTTTTCATGACCTTAAAACTTTTTTGCACATTCCTACATGGTGAATTTCAGCAATAAACCACGTGCTCAGAGAATTAATTTAAATTCTCTCCCCACACGAATAAATTAATTTAAATTCTCTCCCCACACGAATAAATTAATTTAAATTCTCTCCCCACACGAATAAATTAATTTAAATTCTCTCCCCACACGAATAAATTAATTTAAATTCTCTCCCCACACGAATAAATTAATTTAAATTCTCTCCCCACACGTTTCTAATCTTAACAAAATATGCAATATTCTAATTTCATATGTCTAACCCTAACACCAAATGACTGCTTTTCTGTGATTTTTTTTTTTTACATTTAAATCAATTTGCATTTTTATCAAAACATTTCCTGTCGAAAAGTATCATCATTGATGTACTACACCAAATTCAACAGACTTCTTTCTTTTTTTCATATAATTTTATTTAAGTTATTTCCAGATATTTGTGACGTATTTAAATAAAACTAGACCAACAATGACCAGGTTAGTAGTCATTATATTATTAAATAATCAAGAATTGTTAAATGTTTTCATAAATATATGAACATTACAATTACTGTTACTGAGCATTATTTCTTCATTTCATATTAATCAGATGATTATTGTTGGTATTAGTTGCCCTGATATCTTTCTAGTTAAAATTCTTTCTGCAAAGATATTGGATACTTACTGGAGGTACTACATGAAGGTTGCCAACATCTCTAAAGCGTTTCTATGAAATGAACTAGATTTAAACCTGGCATACCCTGGTTGTTAATCTATGTCGTTAACCATTTAGCCACTGTCACCTCCTTGCTGCTGCTGCTTTTGAACAAACACAAACATAGATAATGCGAAGCAGTGGAGTGTGTAAATATCTCCATTTGACCATCTGTAAAAAGTTGAATATTGAATGCAGTAGCAAGTCTTGGGAACATGTACCAGAGAGAACAGTTGAAATAAGTCATGCACAATCCCTTATGACTATGCAATTTCTACAGCTATGTACCTATAAAATAGAGCTATTAAACCTGACATAGTGATATGGAACAAGAGGAAGAAAGTAGCACCCCTAGTTGAAGTTTTCCTAATAATGCTGGGCTTAACAGAGTTGAGAGGGAGAAAATAACAAAATACGAAAATGTCTTATGTGTGACATGAAAAGAAATTGGAATCTTAAGAAGATCTCTATCATTCCAGTAATTATAGGAGCAACCAGTTTTATGAAAAAGAATTTCAAAAACTACTTGTCAAATATACCCGGTGAACCAAGTGCAAAAAAATTCAAACAATTGCACTCAAAGGAACGGTTAGAGTCTTTAAAAGATCTCTTGGTTGGACTGACTGACATAGTGATATGGAACAAGAAGAAAGAAGCAACCTTAGAAGTGCCAGATTAAATAGGACAGAGGGAGAAAAATAACGAAATATGAAGGTCATGCACAAGCTGAAAAAAAAAATGTAATCTTTGTAAGATCTCCATTATTTCAGTAAATAAAGGAGTCAATCATGTAAAAGAATTTCAAATATACCCAGTGAACCAAGAGCAAGAGATATAAACAATTGCACTTAAAGGGACAGTTAAAATCTTGAGAACCTCTCTCTGTTGAAATGTATGAGATAGCAGATGATATCTGGTAAGGATGCCCAACAGCTAAATAAAAACAATAAGTATTTTCTAAATCAAATCTATTGACAAAAATAGCAAAGTGCAACAAGTCATATAAAGGACAGAATATGTGTACATCTATATATTGTTTGAATATTTTGTCCAAAGCAATTTTAATTCTGCATATGATATACGACATGGTCACCATCTCTAATAGAATCAGAATCACGGACTGAGAATGCTAACATTCTTCTAATCAAGCAAAAGTGACTATGGTGCATCCTTTGCTGGGATATAACAATTTTTGACACATTTGATATAACAATGTTTGTTGACACATTTGATATAACAATGTTTGTTGACACATTTGATATAACAATGTTTGTTGACACATTTGATATAACAATGTTTGTTGACACATTTGATATAACAATGTTTGTTGACACATTTGATATAACAATGTTTGTTGACACATTTGATATAACAATGTTTGTTGACACATTTGATATAACAATGTTTGTTGACACATTTGATATAACAATGTTTGTTGACACATTTGATATAACAATGTTTGTTGACACATTTGATATAACAATGTTTGTTGACACATTTGATATAACAATGTTTGTTGACACATTTGATATAACAATGTTTGTTGACACATTTGATATAACAATGTTTGTTGACACATTTGATATAACAATGTTTGTTGACACATTTGATATAACAATGTTTGTTGACACATTTGATATAACAATGTTTGTTGACACATTTGATATAACAATGTTTGTTGACACATTTGATATAACAATGTTTTTTGACACATTTGATATAACAATTTTTTTTTGACACATTTGATATAATTTTTGACACATTTGATATAACAATGTTTTTTTACACATTTGATATAACAATGTTTTTGACACATTTGATATAACAATGTTTTTGACACATTTGATATAACAATGTTTTTTTTACACATTTGATATAACAATGTTTTTTTTACACTTTTGATATAACAATTTTTTTTTACACATTTGATATAACAATTTTTTTTTACACATTTGATATAACAATTTTTTTTTACACATTTGATATAACAATTTTTTTTTTTACACATTTGATATAACAATGTTTTTGACACATTTGATATAACAATGTTTTTGACTATTTGATATAACAATTTTTTTTTACTATTTGATATAACAATTTTTGACTAACAATAACATCTATCACATTTTCATACATATATTCATATAGATCAACAGCAGTTACTGTTGCCGCTGCTGCTTTCAAACGAAAATAGACAAAAATTTATGAAACTCTTGTAATGTCATAATAGATGAATGCTAACTCTTTGGCAACTTTTGAAAAAAATAAAGCTTTTTTTATGCCAACCACACGTAAATATATATTTCTTTTTTGATAATCATTTGTTAAAATGTTAAGTAGAAGAGTCCATGCTGGATGATATTGTCAGTATGCATGGGTTAAGAATAAGAGAGGCAGTAAAAAATCAACAGACCTCCACTCCTTCTGGTTTAACGATTCTGTGTGCAAGTATATGTATTTACAATGAATATAATTTGTTATCCACTCTGCCCTTCTTTCTATCTCCTACCCCTTTTTTATTATTATTCGTGTTAGTCATCACCTCCTACTGCTTATCTTATAATTCAACTTTTGTACAGATATAGCATGTGCACGATGTTAGGCAAGTGAGTTTGAATGTGTAGCAGTAATACGAGCAATAACAGCAACAACAATGCAGAGAAGCAATCTTCAAATCATTCAATGTTTGCTTGACTTAGATGCTTAGTACTGATTGGATCAAATACTCAATTTCTATTGGTTTCAGACAATTGGATTGGATCAAATACTCAATTTCTATTGGTTTCAGACAATTCAACCAATCAAAATTAGTCTCAGGAGCTAGGTACCTTTTCTTAAATCTAATATAAAGAATCACATTCACATGTTATGACAGCAAGAAAGCCAAGTTGCCTAACGAATTTTTGTCACTTTTTTAAACACTTCTTGGTGTGCAAACAAAACTCCCCATGGCCTTTGACTATTGGCATCATCAGCAGGTGGACTTTATTTCTTAAGATGTCGACATTGCTGTACATGGATTTATTACTTTAATATGAATCCTGTTAGTCTCACAAACTTCCTACATACATACAGTTATAATAATATTTTCTTCATCCAGAGAAAAATAGTTTCTAATTTAATAGACCCCACACTGTCTACCAAGTTCCAGCCCCTGTCCCATCACTATAATGATGCATTCCTGTGCTTGTTTTACAAGTAATTCAATGGAATGTGCTCCAACAAACTAGCTGCATTTGTACCCCCCTCAATATAAATACACCTGACCAATTTGACAAGCAACTAAATCATACACTTCCATAGTAAAGGTAGCTTCTTTTCTTGAACCACTTGACTTTGGAATTCCCTTCCTGCTCCATTTCCCCTATTGTACAAGCACGCAGAAATTGTAATGTGAACAAACCTCTTGCTGCACAACTCCCCACTTAAGATGTTCCTATAAATCTGGTCACTAATTCACAGTAGCACCTTACATGTCAGTGTTGTATTGTGCCTTATTTGGGGTGAATTAAAGTTTAACAAAGTATCCTTAAATGGAGCAGTATTATTACTTTGAAAATAACATGCATTCAAAAGAATTCTGTCAGTCTTTAAAATCTACCTGCATCTTCACGAAAGCTGTATATGAAACAGTTGAACTTAATTTACTGCATAGTCTTTATTAATAAACACAAGTTGCTTTTTTTCTTTTTTTTAATATCTCAAGTACTCTCAGCATACCTTCACAATAAAGCAGTTTTTACTTGTTTTGTATAATGACGGAGGTACTGTTTAAGAGGCTTATATAATCTTTAGGTTGTAGAATGTTATCTAACTAATGTTAAGTAACACCTAAAAAAACATGTTCCTACTTGCCACAAATAAAAAAAAAAAAAAAAATCCAGCCAATCAAGATGGCCTCAAAAGTTACAAATCACATTCTTAAGTCGGTTATTTTTGAAATAGCCGTTAAATTTCCTTTCTTCTCTTCACACATTGGTGACCTCGTTTCATTTCCTTATTGTTTCTTGTTTTACTATCGTGTGAACTATGTCTGGAAATAGACACCTGCATTTCCATCCTCTTTCTCTCTCTCTCTCTAATTTTTAACTAGAACAATACCCATCCCAGGACAGATAAAGTTAACTCCACCTACCTAAACGAAAGCTTTGCACCACTTTTATGTCCACTTATGAAAATTCAAATCATGATCTAATTAAACCTAGAACTTTTGATCAAAATCCATTACATGATTTTGATTCTAGAAAATGTCTCAAATTTAACTCTTGATCATAAGGAGTCTTTAAAAAGAAATTGAAATTCAAAGAATCATTTGTAACTGGATCAAATTTAATGCAAATCTGAAATATTTTAATTTTCTATATTGTTTTATATTGTCTAAAAACTTTTAAATATTGTCTAAAAAGCCTCAAAATATTTTCTAAAAAGCCTTAAAATATTGTCTAAAAACCCTTTAAAATATTCTTAAGAAATTTATGCGATTTTTTTTTTTTTTACTTTCATGTTTGTTTCACTCATTGTCCTTATCTTTTTTAAATTAATTTCTTTTGAAAAACATTTACATTTTTTTTGAAAGGTTATTTAATACAGGCATATATTTTATTTGAAAAAAGTTTTTTTACAATAAAATCAATTGGATTCCTTTAAAACCTATAATTGTTTTTAAATATTTTGTAATTACTGTTGTGTTATGAAATGACTGTGATTGCTGAAAGTGAGCAGGTGTAGTAACAAAGCTGAGGAGTCGGTTGCTGTTTTCACACCGCATGTCCAAACTAAAATATCCTAGCACATGTCTCAAATTCTCATCTGCCATCCTCATTGAGGCATTCCACAACCATCAGATAATCACCAAATGGGATGCGACCTACAGCTGCTTGAAGATCATGATAGAATTGATTTTTGTCCTCAACTACATTGAACATTAATGCATGGATGACTGATGCTGATGCTGATGATTGCTCCATTAAACTGGATTCTCATCAACTGATAGGAAATTGGTTCCCACGCCAAAAGATGCTTGTTTCAGAATTGAGTGTGGTGGCCACGTTCTGTGGTAGATCATTGCGATAAAAATGGTACATGCAATCTACACCTGATACCTTGATATTATGATGCCCAGTACCAGGAAGCATACCAGTGCCTTCATTCAATCTTGCCATCGTCAGTCCTTTCCGATGATTCATTGGTGTAACAGCATTTTGTAAAAATTTTGTAAACTCATCACCGGACCCACTGGTTGAGAGACTGGTGTTTTAGTTACAGATACTCTGGTAGAAATTATATTTTTGTAAATTGTCTGTCATGTAACAGATAAGCTGATCAAATCTTTCTCTTTTCTCGATTGCATAAGAGAAAGAGATGATGTTTATGATACCTGCTCCCATCCATCTCTGGAGGATGAGTTGGAGGTATTATGTATGCTGTATACTGGAGAAGAATATTGTTAAGCGCCAGATTATTTTGTGCTCTCATTTTATTAAGAAAAAAGAGACAACTGAGGCAAGAAGAAAGAGACGTCACTATTCACTGAGCAACAACTTACGACATGTCAACAAAACTAGACTTCAGCTATGTATTACAAGATGCCAACCAGAGATATTTTGTTTTGGTCTGGAATCAAAGAATTGGTCCATTTGCTACAAAAATTTCTTGTCGTTCAAGTGTTGTTATTCCATCTCAACAGCAATTCAGTGAGGCAAACATCTTAAAAGACAACAGTAGACGTGTACAGTATAATTGAATTTCGAACAAATGCATTTCAGGTAAAAAAAACTTATGTATTTATGTTTTTTTACCTGAAATGCATTTATGAAAAGTTTTTATTTGTCTTAGTCAAACAGATGAAACCACTGACGGATACCTTGAAACAGTGGCATTAGACAACGCGATAAAAAAACATGTATAGACACCTGTATGTTTGTATAAAGACTTATTTTGTTACTGAAAATGTAAGAATAAGTGACAAATGATGAAAACATCTGAACACGAATAGTCTAACTGGTGAACATTAAACTTGGCACAGCAAAAAATAAATGTGCACTCCAGAAAAGATTGCCCCTTTTTTTGCTTACTAACGAGCCACCATTAAATTAAAAGGTTTAACGAGATGTCAGTTGAAAGATGATCAATATTATGAGAGGATTGAAAATAAATGAAATGGATAAAATTTGATGACATATGGTTTATGGCAAATTGACATTGAATTTAAAGATGACCATCTTGTACCCTAAGGGAAACAATCTCTCAACACATCCCCGAGTGCATGCATCACACCACAAAGGTCATCAACCTCATTTGATTTTTTTCTGAGACTTATTTACTTGACTTCTGATACAATCCTCCAACTACATAGAATTTAGATACCGCCTAAGATGGTGTACTGCTGCCACATTTGGGGAGGTGCTGCTAGTCTTTTTCTGTTCTACCATTATTTCTATGGAAGATGCTAAACTCGGTTCCAATCTTTGGTTCCTCCTTGAAAGATATTGAAAGAAAGAACTTGTGTTCCTACCATCACCACAAAGAACTTTCTTAACATCAAATGGAATTTTTATGGACAGTTTCTTTTCAAGAATTTTTCATATGTGGAACATGTTATCACCGAATTGCTTTGATCACATTAGTAAAAGGAAGATAATACTATTCCACTTAATTGTTCCCATAAATATCTCTCCCTCTCCATCTATCTCCTCTTCTTCATCTGTTTCCTTCTTTTTCCTTCTCTCCCGCTCTCAAACAAATCCAATTATTGTCTTTTACAGATGTCCAGTTTGAGCCTTGTTTGCAGAGAAAGAAAAGATTAGACGGTCCTACCACAACACTCTCGAGTGACTTCAACAACTTGAACAATGCAAATATCGAATATATCCTGCTTGGTAAAAACGATAAATTTCAGGACAATATCAAATATAAATGCCGACCTATGAGACCTGATGATCCACAGGTAAGTGATTTTATCACACAGCTGATTTTATTTTAACTTTTTAAGAATTTGGTTATGTATCACTGATACATAACCAAATTCTTAAAAAGTTAATACTATCAGAGCTCTATTTGCAAAAAATAATCACTTTCTTGATTTTGATGTTTTATCTTATAGAAATCAACTGCAAATGATTGTTTTTATTTTTAATGGAAATTGCTCCAGACAAGGCATGAAGCCACTTGATGTATGGAGCTGAAAAAAATAGTACTTCAAGGTCAAAAACTTGCCAATAAGTCTTAGATAAAATAGATTCTGATTCTCTCTTTGCCAAAAACATTGCTCCTAGAATGTGAGGACTAAAGGACACGATAAAGGAAGCAAGAGTTATGCGGCTGCTGAAAGTAAAATCCAAAGTTCACTTTCTACTTTCCATATTTATATTTAAAAATTGAATCATGTAAAAAAAAAAAAAAAAAAAAAAAAAAAGAGCCGGCTGGGTAGGGTGCTGGTGTATTTGATCAGTACCAAAGAAGTTCTGCTCTGTAAAACTTGGGATCATGTGATATTATTTTAGACAGTGTAAGCTGAAGAAATGTACCCTCCTCTGAAATTATCATGCATTTTTCAAAGAAAAAAAAAAGCATTTACAGCAAGAACTTTAAATTCTCTCCGTCTATTTACCTAAAACCAAATGGAGTTTCTTTCTTAGAACATCCCATTTATGGAACAAGATACCATGAGTCTTCGTCTCAAATGACTACAGCATGGTCATCTTCAAGTCTAATGTAAAGCAATACTTGAATAATCAATTCCTTTTAAGTAATCTTTTGACCTTTCTACCCAATGTTTTCAATCTTCTTGTGGTGATGATCATCATCTAATTGACAATTTACTAACCTAAACACTCTTATCCATTCTTTTAAGCTAACCATACCATAGAAGGTTGGTTTTCTGCACCCAACTTCCTATACTGTCCAGATTTAACCTTCCTCTGAGGTCATCAGATCTAAACCTGAGGTCATCAGATCTAAAGACTCACATTACACATCCATCTATCATTCTCATATAATTTCTCACTACGCAACACTTGTCCTCAACCTTAACCAGTTTTCACTTTCATACATAATCACATACATTGTACATATGTCTGATAGACTCTTTCTGTGATCAACCATGGTAATGCTCTGCTAATTAGTAATCGCAGAATTTCCCGGAACTTTCTTCATCCACTTTTAGTTTGTGCGTTCACACTAGTACCTGTATCGTCCTATGCTCCACCAGTATCACCAAGGTAACAAACGTGCAATGTCATGCACACCTGCACACACACACACACTGACAAAATACCAAGGACGTATGTATGACATGAAAAGAAAATGGAATCTTAAGAAGGTATCAATCATATCAGCCATTATGGGAGCAACTGGGCTAATGAAAAAGAATTTCAAAAACTATCTGGCGAATATACTCAGTGAATCAAGTGCAAGAGAAATGCAAACAATAGCACTTAAAGGGACGGTTAGAATCTTAAAAAGATCTCTCGGTTGGAGTAACTAAATTAATAGGAGAATGTTTGGCATCCAGTAGAATGCCCCATCCCCAGCAAAAACAAAGTGATAAGAAAATTCAAACAAAAAACATAGACGTATACATTTCTAACATTCATGTCATCTTCCACATTACAAACATTCTTCTACAAAAACAAGAACTCTTTGTATTATTAGAATTCTTCAGGCTACTGTTCTCATCATGAGTGTTATTTTCACAATGTTTCGGTTGATGTAACCTCAGACCTTCTTCAGATGTATTGAACTCTGGAATCTTTTTGTCAAACTTGGGAATCTGCATGGAATTTCGAATGGAACCCTTTACTTAATCCATAGGGGTAACATGCTCTTGTTCTGTCAGCCATGACTAGATAGAAGTCCTAAGTAATTCATAATTGTATTTTGGGTCGCTCACACTAAGGATTAAACCTACAACCTGCAAAAGAATGTCACTTTTATCAACTGGATTTTTTCCAAGTAACTCTGGCAAATAACCAATCCTCGCTTCAAAAATTCAGAAACAAAAACTTTTAACTAACAATTTACTTACTCAAAATATCTTTCACACTACTGTAAATTTATTTTAATGTTTTCTTCATTAATCAGGATTTTCTTTTTTTTATTTGTAGTACCTTGTTGGTGAATTTAGCACTTGCTAATTGGTGACCCATTCTCTTCCATAATCATTTTTATCTACTTTTTCATTTGCATTTTATGAGATTGTCAGTATGGGTCGTAGTATATTTCCAAAAACATTACCATCATCTATACCCTATCCAAACGAGGGTCCACGCCACAACCTAAAAATGATACTGGTAACCAAAAAAGGACCTACCATATTGAATATATTTAGAAAGAAAAAGTGTAACCCTACATGAAAAACTATTAATTTATCCGACATTATAAACTGTTGTGATATATCTCAGATGAGTTTTGTTTCAGAAGTAATTTATGTGTTTCTGTTCGTTTTTGTCTTTGAAGGTTGATGATAAGGGAAATGATCTTCCAACAAAAAGTCTACAAGACAACTCACCAAAACATTCGGAATCTGATCAGTACATCTTACTTGGAAATAACACCAAATTTGCGAATAACATTGTCTACAAACTCAAACCTTTGCCAAATGGGACGACGGTTATAAATGAAGAAGACAAAGAAAATGCTTTGGTAAATAGTTTTTACTTTAAATCTTTAAAAGAATTTTTTTTTTTTTTTTACATAGGCTTCACCACTTATCAAGGCCCAGAGACCACTCGAGGATATGGGTTAAGAGTGTACAGTAGTCAGTTGGACAATATAGTAATCGCTAGTAGTGGAAATTCGGTAAATTTGTTAACTTAAGTGGAACGGCTCATCAAGAACTTGTTTATGTTGGACTTGAAGACAATCAGATTGTAGTCAGCTGGAAAGCAAGAAAACAGAAGACAATACTTACATATTTCCTACAACTACATACCTAGAAGGCAGAACGATTAAACTTGACATAAGGATATGAGACAAGAGGGGGAAAATAGCAACCCTAGTTGAAGTCAATGTCCCTAATGATGCTGGCTTAAACAGAGCTGAAGAGGAGAAGATAACTAATTACAAAGATCTTATGTTTGACATGAAAACAAACTGAAATTTTAGGAAGATCTGCATCATTCCAGTAATTCATGAAAAAGAATTTCAAAAAATACCTAATGAATATACCTGGTAAACAAAGTGCAGGCTAGATAAAAAAAAAAAATGCACTTTAATGGACAGTTAAAATCCTAAAAAGATCTCTTGGTTGGAGTTTGAAATAGTAGGTGAATACATCATATTTGGTAGGATGCTGCATCCCCATCAAAAACAAAAAGATGCTGCATCCCCATCAAAAACAAAAAGATAAGAAATTTGAAGAAAAAGAAGTAATGAGAGAGAAAAACTAAGAAACTAGAACATGCATATATTTGCTAATATGAAATTCTTTACATTCAGAGAAAAAACTGAGAATATAAAGTAATCTCCTTGAAAACTGACATCGTTTTGGTTACAGACGTGTTTATTATATTTCCCTTATTCATTTTAATAAAAAAAATTTATTATGTACATACACTTGTGCCCGATATTATTCATACCCCTCGGATCTTTGAGATTTCTATAAGAATATTGCTCAAACCAGAAGGTAGACAATATTAAAGGGATTTCAAACAATAAATCAAGCATAAGCATTTAATTTAAACTCAACAAATAAATAAATTATGCAAATTTGAAACATTATACAAAGAAAAACAATAATGGCACTAGTTCAAAATTATTCATACCTCTCTTACTAATAGTCAATAGCATGCCCTTTATTCTTAATAACTGCCTGTAACCGTTTGGGATATTTATCAACAAGGTTTTTACAAGCATCAACACTGATTTTTGACCATTCTTCAATGCAGTAGTTCTCCAAATCCTTCAAATTTCTAGGTTTCCGCTTTTTAACCTCAGTTTTCAATATGTGCCAGAGGTTTTCGATAGGGTTCAGGTCGGGACTCTGGCTAGGCCATTCCAAAACATTAATTTGATTATCCTCAAACCATTTCTTGACTATTTTGGCAGTATGTTTTGGATCACTATCCTGTTGAAGGACCCAGTTTGGTCCTAAATGGAGCTTCTCCGCATCCTGTCTAATGTTTTTCTGGAGTATCTCCAAATATTGCTCCTTCTTCATGGTTCCATCTATCTTGACCAAACTACCTGGACCACTAGCCGAAAAGGAGCCCCAAAACATTAGGCTACCACCACCATGTTTCACCGTGGGTATGGTGTTCTTTGGGTTGTAAGCTTCTCGTTTCTTACTTCAAACGTAAGAAGCATCCATATGGCCAAACAATTCAATTTTTGTTTCGTCAGTCCACAAAATACTTGAGAAAACGGACTCTGGAGAATTCACATGGGTCCTAGCAAACTTTAGACGTGCTGCAAGGTGTTTTCCGGTGTGCAATGGAGTCCTTCTTGGTCTTCTTCCTTTCAGACCATTTTCATGCAGAGTCCTTTGCAATGTTTGCCTTGATATTTTTATGCCAGAAGACTCCAGATTTTCTAAAATGTCCTTATTAGTGGTGGTTGGATTTGCATTAACACTTCTTACAATATTCCTGGTGGCTCTAGCAGACAGTTTCCTTTTCCTTCCTCTACCAATCAAGTTGTTTGTTGTGTGGTGGCTCTGGAATTTTTTGATGATGCTCTGTACTGTTGCTGTAGGGACCTCAAATTTCTTGGAAATTGACTTGTAACCTAAACCATCCTTATGTGAATTCACAATTTTAGTCCTAAGATCATTACTAAGCTCTTTTTTCTTCCCCATTCTAATAATTTTTATTCTTTTATTGGTTTTCAGTTGATATCATTTTAATTTCTGAAACATGCAAAAAACGAAATGAAATTAATCAAAGGTTGTATAAAAGCATTCAAAATAAGAATCAAGCAGAAAACAAACAGTCAGAAACTCGATTAATACTGAAAAAATAAGGGGGTATGATTATTTTTGAACATTGCAGATTTTATAAATAGCTGTATATTTCTTTTATTACAAGTATCCCGAGATTTTAAAATAACGAAAATGATCAGAAGAGGTTTATTAAGAATATGTATCAATATGGACGTAAACAATAAATTCTTACAAAAGTTACACCTAATAAACTCAATTTTCAAGGGGGGTATGAATAATATCGGGCACAAGTGTATATATATATATATAGCTAGAGAATATTATTTGTAAATGCTTCTAGACTACAATGAATATTTATTCTACTGGCTATTCAAATGGAATGTTTTATTTTGTCCTACTGCTACGATGTCATATCTGTCTGGCAGTGAATTAAATATGTGTTCAGAGATAACGGTTAAAATATCTGCAATAGAACAGGCTTGTCTAAATCCATACTGTTGCTCAGAAAGAAGTTTAGCATTAACGAGATGGTGGAATAGCACTTGATTGATTGACTGAAAGATTTTAGTGAAGAGGGAGAGAAGAATAATGTAGTTATTATTAAATTGGTAAGTTTTTTCTTCAGAATTCTTGAATACTTCTACTACAGAGACAATTTTCCAACTATCAGGAAAGTAGAACTCGGCAGGACATTTGTTGAAGAGCTTAAAGAGAACCGGGGCTAGCTCAGCAGAGCATTTCTTTATTAGTGTAACAAGTATGGCATTACACCTTGGAGGTGTCTAAGTTTTTATTATCACAGACATGAGAAGGAGTTATTGTTGCAATATTTTCATCCAGGGCTTCTCTCATTATCAGTGATAGACTTCAGTCATCTAAACACTAATAATTCCGCAAAGACAGTTGCGTTCTTTTCAATGAAGTTGGGGTCGTTTCTGTTTTCAGGTTGTGTTTGTAGTACTTTGTGTAGCTTTTGGATTCGTAGATATCCCAGAAATTTAACTTGCCACAATTCGAACAGAAATTTAACTTGCCACAATTCGAATTTTGATTCGGATCCATCGAAATAAAGACACACGCTGGGCACATAACCTCTAGAAGTGTAAGCCATTTTGAGTTTCAGAACAGTTTCAGATGGAACTGTCTACTACAAACAAGTCACCTCCCAGGACTTGTGTGTAACAGCGAACCATCTGAAACTGTTCTGAAACTCAAAATGGCTTACACTTCTAGAGTTATGTTCAGATTTATGAGTGTGGCTTCTGTTCGCAAAGGGTGCGATCAACAGCATAAGGAATCTAACCTCTACACTAACATATTTGCTACATGTCATATCTGTCTGGCAGTGAATTAAGTGTTACTTTCTATTGAGTAGTTCTGAACCCTTAAGTGTTTGTTGTTTTTTTTTATTCATCGTTAATGTTATAGGCAGTATAGGTTCTATTTAGGCAATCAATGGAACCTTCATAAGTATTATTAGTACTAAAGGTCATTCAAACAGATCTGTGAATTATGGCAATTAAAAGGTGGTTTCACACTTCCCAAAGCTCCCAAATTGGGGCTTCACCTCTGGATGTCATATCGAAGTCGATGCATGTATATCTACTAAAGTATAAGCTGAAACTGAAAATCCAACTTCAAATCTCTTCTTTTATCACATGATCAAGCTAACCAATAATATTGAGCCACTGCTGACATCGATAGTCATAATGTTTCAATTATACCTTATGACTGATCATGGCTTGCTTTACTGACTTCTTTTTCTTTTCAGTTTGATGACAATGCAAACAGAATAAAAGCACAAGAAGGAATAACTAAATTAGAGGAATACATTCTCTTGGGTAAAAATGACAAATTCTCAGATAATGTTGTCTACAGACCAAAAGTGAGGCGTGAGTTCATTCCTAATGATGGTACTGCAAATAAAAACAGCCCAGTAAGTTTTTCACTTTTTTTTACATTTTTTCCATCACAGAAACTGCCATTATTTTGTGTGTGTGTTTTTTTCTTCTTTTTGTAAATTTCAAGATTTAAATCCAAATGATCAAGATTTAATAGGTGTTTTCTTATCCAAAGATAAATCCCAGTTAAAATTTTCATGAAAATCCAATCAGTAGTTAACAAACAACTAAAAAAAAAAACAAAAGAATATTGCTAAAATTACTGAACAAATGAAATATTTATTGTACATGTAAAAGTTGGAGATTAATGTTTTGTTTTGTTTTGTTTGTTCTTTTTAGATCAAAGCCACAGACTATTTTCCTGTTCAAACTAAACCACTTGAACCTGCCCCAGTTATTGATACTTCAAAATTTCGTGAGCCGCCCAAGAAATGCAAAAATCCAGTTGAAACAAATGACTCAGAAATCGTAATAAAAAAGAAAGTAATTTCAAAAGAAAATTTTTTGCTTTATTTTGTTTTATTTGTTAAAGTTTTTTCAAATTTTGAGTTTTCATTTGGTTGTGTCTGAAGTGATTTTCATGCTATTACTTACTGTCACCTGGTGCACATCCGTTTGGAGATGCTTGTGTGCACCTACGACAGTCGGATAGCAAATGCCTATGATAGCAAACACTCTGAAGACAATTTTTGCTCATTTTATTAAACAGCTTTATTCACTATTAGCAGAGCTACTTGATATTGCACAGAGAAGTAGTAATTTATTTTTATATCTTATTATATATTTCTTATTGTTGTCCAGTGAGGATTGAGGACATGGGTTGCATGGAGGGAAATGATATAAGAATAATTTATGTGCAATGTGTTTCTTAAAGACAAGCTTAGTTTTGATGATGATAGATGATAGAGCAATGCGTGAAGAATAGTAAACTTTGATGGTATGGCCATGTTGGAAGAATGGATGACAGTTTTTGGGTTAATAGGTGTAGAACAGTTGTGGTAACAAGGGTGGAGTAAAGAGAAGATGCAAGTGATAAAAATGAACCCGAAGGATAAATAAAGACTTGTCCAGAGATAGGTTGGTTTGAAAGGTTAATTTCTTAAAGTCGTCCAACACATGCCAGCAATAATTTATTTATTGTGGACTATCATCCTCATCTTTCTTAGTTGTTGTTTCATGACATTTCGGCCAACTATTCCTCTGGCCTTCGTCAGGTGGTAACCACAACGAGATAGGAACTCCGAATCTCCTAACTGCATTCGCAGCAATTACTGCCTTCCATAGTTTTTGTCATCTCACTACGTTTTGGGCCAAGTAAGCCGAATAAAATGTGGTGAGACGACAACAACTATGGAAGGCAGTAATTTCTAAGGATGCAGTTAGGAGATTCAGAGTTTCTATCCCGTTGCGGTTACCACCTGCCAAAGGAATAGTTGGCCGAAATGTCGTGAAACAACAACTAAGAAAGATGAGAATAATAGGCCACAATAAATAAATTAATAAATAATACTCATCTCAATAATGAATCCCAATTAAATAATATACATGCCAGTATGTTGAACCAAATGATTATGTCACAACAAATAAATAAATGTTATATATTATGTCGTCACAACAAATAAATAATAAATAAATAAATCTTATATAATATGATGTCATAACAAATAAAATCTTACTGTAAAAATCAAAACAACTAATTTTGGTAAAATTTACCAAAAAAAACGAATATATATATATATAAGTTAAATATAATATTCAAGGACAAATATGCAAGTAAAGTTTTACAAAAAATATATGAGACAAGTTGTACTTCAACAAATAAACTAATTTTTTTACCTATATACTGGAAGCTAAGCTGGAACAGGCATTCTTCAAGTACATATATAAAAACAAGTGGTATATTCCAAGTAATAATAAATTTATATTGACAACATCCATATGTATATTCCAAGTAATAATAAATTTATATTGACAACATCCATATGTATATTCCAAGTAATAATAAATTTATATTGACTGACAACAACATCCTCTTCAAACTGCTTGATTTTACATTATGCAAAACTAGGATCACTACTAATTATTTTTCAAAGATCACTATTATTTTTCTGCAATACTCATAACACCATATTACTTTTCTTTACAGCCCCATCCAATTCACCTCTAATATATTTGGAAGAAGCTAAAATGTTGAAAAACTCTGAGTTGGTGTCTTTGAATTTCATTTAAATCTGAAATCCATATTTGAAGTTTTAAAAGAGTTCTGTCTCAATGGGTCACTCAGAGATAGGTTAATGTGGAGATTTTGGATCACTTCCATTGTATTTCTTGGAGAATTTTATGCATGTGATATAACATTCATCAAAATAGGGTATAACTGAAGTTTGGAAGGAGTTTCAAGTTAGGACAGAACTTCGAGATTTAGGACCACTTTCATTATCTTCTCCAAAAACTGTATTGAAATGATTTTGAATTTCATAAAAATAGGATATATTTGAAGCTTTAAGGTAGTTATGTTCTGATAGCCCCCATAGGGGTACATTTAGAGATTCAGAAATACTTCCTCAGTAAATTATACATGAAAATACACTTTTAGATTTTATGTACATTCTTTAACCTTTCTTGCTGCAGAGAGCACACAAACATTACACACATATACAGACATTGAGTTTATATATATATATATAGAGAGAGAGGGAGAAGAGTACAATTTAAGACTAAATTATACTTTACATGAATTTATTGTTTGATAGGATACTCAAATAAGATTTCTTTAATCCGCAGTTTCAAAGAAATGCGTTTTTCTAATCAGAGGAAAGATATTAGCAAATGAATATTATAGTGAAGCTATGAATTTGCTGATACTGGCATAAATTGAATATTATCAATTTAAATATGATCAATACAAAAATTGAACTAATTTTTCAATAAAACATGAGGCAAAATACAAATGCAGCAACTTTGAAATGACTTAGCCTCTATTAAATCCTGTAAACTACCTAATTACTAATTTTAAATAACTCCCACATCTCACATAAACATTGATAAGCTTACTTTCTGAGAAATTAACCCTTATTTCTTCCTTTATAGTTTAATTTCTTGAGTCTTCACCTCACTAATCACTTTGATTGCCCATAAGGTGACAATCCTCTTTTGAAGTTCTTTAGATTCTTTAGCCTCCTTTTAATAGTTGTATATTTAATTATAATCTTGGAATAATTTTCTAGACTTTCCCAAACATTATAAAAATAAGATTTGAAATCTAAATTCTATTTTTCTAATCCTATGATTTATTTTAAATTTATCTATATATTATAACTACTGTTAATTTTATTATAATTATTTTTAGCTTGTATGTCAATATTATTATTGTTATTTCCTTTTATAATTATTCATACCGTGATTATCATTATTACTATTTTCATTACCATTGATAACAATATTATTATTATTAGTAGTAGTAGTATTGCTATTAAGATTATATCTATATTAGTGCCAATATTTTTTCATCCATTTCTTTCTTCTATCTACTAAAAAATCATGCTATGCCTATGCATCTGTTCAATTATGCATTTTTTTTATGCATAACCTAATTATTTCAAAGACAATCTGTCTTGGTCATGAAGACAAATTTTCTATTGTATTTCACTTTCATTGTATTTTTGAAATCAAGTTTTCCGTCATTACTAAACTTTTTAAACGAAAATGAAAGATTTGTTACGCTGGTTCCCTAAGTGAAAAAAAACTTTAACGATTCAAAATACTCTTTATTTCTTGACTGCTTGCAAACAAGATCTTTCTGCAGACTTGGATTACACATATTTTTAATTTGGATCTATTTGTCAACATTATAAATCTGACTTCTTCATATGAGAACATTGACTCTTATGATCATTTCGCTTTGGAAATACATAACCATTCCATATGCTTTCATCTGGATTTTTAATCTTAAATTTTTAATGACTTTTTTTTTATTTCTTTTCTCCAGTTCATGAACTCTTTGCACTGAAACTTTTTTTTCATTTATGACCAGTTTCAATTTATGCCAAATGAATATTATAGTTTCGCTATAATATTCATTTACTAATATCTTTTCTCTGACAACACATTTTTGTGGATTAAGAAAATCTTAATATTTCTTATTTGAATATACTATAGAACAATAAATTCATGTAAAATAAAATTTACAGTCTTTAATTGTGTTCTTCTATGGCAAGCTCTGTTTCCTATTTTGATTGTATTGAGCTTTTTTATTTGGTTGGGATTACTATATAAATATTAATATTTACATATGCTTTAAATTTATAGAAGCTTTTGGCTTGTAAACTTAATTTTTACTCCTTATATATATATATATATATATATATATATGTATATATATATGTATATATATATGTATGTATATATATATGTTTTCTGTATAAAACAAATCTTTTTTAGCTCTTTGTGACATGAAAGTTCTTGCAGAAATTTTTAATTTTGATTTCAAACGATGTATTTTCAAATAAGTTTTTGTTATAATACCTTTACTTTATGTATCATTTTAAAGAGTGTTTTTCACTCTCATTGTTTAAATTACAATCGTTACAATTGTCTTTTTTTTCAGAACGTTGAATACAAGACGGAAAAAAAGCAAATTCTCACAATTTTATTATTGAAATTCAAGCTAAGCTGAAAAGCTGCTGAAACAGCTCGCAATATCAGTGAAGTGCTTCATCCAGGAATCACTGCTGAATGCACAGCACAATGGTGGTTTAAGAAATTTTGTGACGGTGATGAGTTTTGAAGATGATGAGTGTAGTGGTCAGCTATTGGATGATGATAACGATCAATTAAGATAAGAGCCTTAGTCAGAGCCAACCCACACACAACTGTTTGAGAATTTGTTTCTGAATTAGACATAACATATACAACGATTTCCAACCATTTGAGATTTGAAAGACAAAAAACTTGATAAATGGTGCCTCATGAATTGAACGACAACCAAAAGGAACACTGTTATGAAGTGTTATCTTCCCTTCTTTTACGCAACAAAAATGTTCCCGTTGCGATGAAAAAGTTCTTTATGACAACTGGTGATGCTCAACTCAGTGGTTAGATACCAACAAAGTTCCACGACATTTCCTGAAGCATGAGTTGCACCAAAAGAAGGTCATGCTATTTTATTGGTCTGTGACTAGTCTCAGCCATTACAGTTTTTTGAATGCAGGTGAAACCATTTGACTGGGAAGTATTGCTAACAATTGGATGAAATGCATCAGAAACTTCGACAATGACACTCGGCATTAGTCAACAGAAAAGGCCCAATTCTCCTCTACAACTGCCCAACCACACATTGCTAAACTGACCCTTCAGAAGTTGAAAGAATTGGGCTATGAAACTCTGCCTCATCCACCATACTCTCCAGACCTCCCACCTACTGACTACTAATTTTTCAAGCATCTCGACAACTTTCTGCATGAGAAATGCTTCAAAAACCTAAGCGATATCAAAAACGCTTTCAGTGACTTCATTGCTACTAGAACACAAGGACACAAGATTTTTATGTTACTGGCATAAATACACTTGTTTTGCGTTGGCAAAAGTGTGTTGATTCTCATGATGCTTATTTCGATCAATAATTTTTGTTTGAGCTGAGATATGTTCATCTAAATTTAAAAGTTAAAAACCCCAAGAACTTTCTTTTTCAACTTGATATGTTCTCATGAGTACTGTTCTTTTTTGTTTGTTTTGTTTTTTATTTTTGTTTTTTTGTTACTGATCAAATAAATGGAATTTTCATTTTATGATGTAATGTTTTATTTCAATTTAACAAGGTGCTAGTTTGTTTCATTTAGAATTTTTGACAATATGGTTCTCAAAATAAATTTAACGCTTAATGGTGTAGTTTGATTGCAACATTGCATGTCCTATGTATATAAAGAAATCATAGAAGACTATCTTTATTAATGATGGGTGTTTCAAATCTTTTGAAACTTGTATGAACTGAAAATATTGTTGTCATGGCTATACTGCAGTAAATGTCACAGTGATCAGCAGCAAATGAAATAAAATTAAACTAATTTTTTTTAATGATGAAATGATTCTTATTGAATTTATTTGTAATTGTTATATTTATTTATTTTAATATTCGTGTGTTAGACTGATTCAAGTAAATTGTTATATCAATTTATTCCAATACTAAAAAATATGTTAATGATTTATTTTTTCAACTTTATTAATTTTTATTAATTTACATTCACTTTACCTCCATTATAAAAATGAATTAAAGTTTGTTCACTTTATTTCTTTATTATCATGGCAATATTGTTCATATGGAATTGATTTCATGATCTATTTTTTTTTTTCATTCAATTGACCTTTATCCTTATAAAGTAAGATATATTTTATATGTTCATTTATTCATGTGGACAGGAATTACCCATAATCTCATTAACTGATCAGTACAAATTTTGAAACACAGTTGCTATTGAAATATATCAAATCTGCATTCAATTTGATCCATAGCCACTAATAAATATTGTTTGAATTTCCTTCAGTTTCTTCTTAAGACCTTAAATTTTATCCATATTATAGAATCAAAATTATGTCATGGATTTTAAATAAAATTAGAGTAAGGATTCTAAAGATAACTTTAGTATCATTGTATCTTGTCTTCATAAGAAGATATAATCATGGTGCAAACTATTTTTTGAGAAGTTAATTTTACTTGTCCCAGAACTTTTTTTTTTTTTTTTTTGCTAAATATAATCTAATTAAAATTCCTAAACCAATATAGTAACTATGAAAGCCTTGTACTATACGTGTATGTTTTTCATTGACAGAAAATATCTTCTGCTTCCCAAGATGAATCTGAACAAGATGTGAGACTCCCTCTTGATCATCTCCTTTCTCCAAAACAAGGAAGGGAAGAAAAAAGCCAAACTGTTTTCAAAGTAAGCACTCTCTTTTCCATATTCATAAAATTATCAAATAACTTCATGCACAGAAACGTAATTTTTTAAAATTTACTATTAATTGTATATTTATTGAAATAAAATATATAATATCACAAAATATAATAAAGTTTTTAAATTCTATTTTAAAAAAGTTATTTACAAAATTAAAGTCACCATTATGCATTTCAATTTCTTCCTAATTTAAATCGTTTTAATAGTTGAAAAAAAAATTACTATCTGACCCTTCAGGATTTTAAAAGAATTTGGAAGCATTTTAACTGTCAAATAGAAAGTCATTTTTGGGTTTAAAATTCTTAGCAAATCCTCATATATTTGCTATATATATATATATATATATATATATATATATATATATATATATATATATATATATATATATAGACTAAGTTTTAAAAGCTATTCACATTTATTTTTTATTTTTTTTTTTTTTTACATAGGAGTCACCCTTATCAAGGCCCAGAGGTCACTTGAGGATAAGGGTTAATGAGTGTACAGTAGTCAATGGTATAATATTGTAGTAATTGTTAGTAGTGGAAATTTGATAAACTGGATTACTTAAGGGAGATGGTTCGACAACACATTCAATAATAGAAATTAAAGCAACATTACAATAACAAAATTAGTTATAGTTTTATAACAATTTGGTGTAATAATTGGATAACCAAATGATTTAAATTTAATTTTCAAAATTACATTTTTTTAATAATCAAATCATAAATAAAAGCAGTAAAATTAAAAAAAAAAAAACTAAAGATAAAAAATAACTCGGGTATAATGTTCGTTAAGTACAGCTCATTTATTGTAAGATCGTTTTGCATCATCCAACCTATCCGTGAACGAATGGATCTGGCATTATTTTTTCATGTAAGATAATCAGTATTACAACATGTGAATTTTTTTCGTGTTTTTTTTTTTCACTCATTTTCACCCCTCAAACACGGCATATTGCCACTTGGAACATAAGGTGTTACTATTTGGGATCGTGTCTAACAGGGGACTGAGAGGAGTTCAGCAGTGAAGTGTCTGTTCAGATTGCTTTTAAACTTCTACGGGTTAGTACAGTCAGGGAAGCAGGAAATAGGGAGGCAACTCTAGAGTCTAGCAGTTTGAGGAAAGAAACTATTATAGTAGGAGGCTTACTAGCAGCTATGGACCTATCTCAACAGTAAAGGGGTGGGATTTTGCTGCTTATAAGATTTAGTTGGGAGTATGTACATCAAGGGCACACAAGCATTAGGAGTTCATCAGAGCACATTCTATTAAAGTACTTGCAAAACAGGCAAAGGGCTGCAACATTGTGGTGGTAGAATAGGATTTGGAAGTTAGTTAAACCCTTCTCTTGCTCGTTCTTATAGAACAAAGCCAACATTTTTTCAGAGAAACTGACTTTTGAAATGGTTAGGAATTCTATGTTTGCCAGAACTACAGATATTTCCTTTCTCGGGACTAATTACTCTATCAGTGATTGAGAGTCTAGTCTACTTTACTATTTTATCCAAAGCTAGAGGAGGATTGATGGGTTTATACCTTTCCAAAGGATATTAGAAAAGGCAGTTTTATATCTCCAATGTAATTTGAATATAACATGCTAAGCTCAAAATCCGTACCAATAATGGTTACATTGCTTTCATTTTTATTGCAAAATATTTTATTGTCCTCCATGTTAATTAGAAAGAATTTGTTTTTTGAATTTTTTTTTTAAATTGTAATCAATAGTGGTTTACCTGATTTAATTACAATAGTTTAGTCCCTCTTGTATGATGAGGATGAAAATTTCACCCAAATTGGCAAAATTCACAGATTTTCACAAAATAAGCACTTATGTTTGCCCCTAAAATCCAACAAAACTTTTCATTAATGTTTGTTTAAATTATTCAAGTAGTAATGATCACAAGGAAAGATCACTCATGATTTACTTGTTTTTAAAAACTTTTCATGTGATACCTTAGTAATTCAATGTATGAAATATCATCCATTCTAAACTTATGTAATATTAATCTGTTGGTGTTACCTGGTAAGATGACTTTGTGTTAAATTTGGTCACAGATGCACATTCATGTAGATATTAAAGTAGTGAGAATTCAGAGATGAGATAAACATTTATAAATTCATGTGTATCAGAATTTATTAACTGATCAGTTGCTATTCATATATCTCAAATTTGCATTGAATTTTTCACCAATTGAGCAATAACCTGAATTTCCTTCAATTTCTTTTTAAAACCTCTTAAGCTTTAGATTTTATCCATGTTATAGAATCAAAATCATGTAATAGATTTTGAATAAAATTAGAATAAGGATTCTAAAGATAAGGTTTAGTATCATTGTATCTTCATAAAAAAATATAAAAGTAATGTAAAACTATTCTGTTTGAGAAATTAATTTTACCTGTCCCAGGACAGGTATTCTTCTTATTAAATATAATCTAATTAAAATTCCTAAACCAATATGGAAAACCTTGTACTATACATGTATGCTTTTCTTTATTACAGAAAAAATCTTCTGCTTCCCAAGATGAATCTGAACAAGATGTGAGACTCCCTCTTGATCATCTCCTTTCTCCAAAACAAGCAAGGGAAGAAAAAAGCCAAACTGTTTTCAAAGTAAGCACTCTCTCTTCTATATTCATAAAATTATCAAACAACTTCATGTGTGCCCATATTTCATGCATAAATTTGGATTTTGATAATTACACATTGAATTTCTAGTATTAATCGAATGTTTATTGAAATATGTAAATCTGGAAATAATCACGTAAATAAAAACAAACAGTTAAATTAAAAAAAGGGAAAGATAAAAGGACTTTAGTGTAATGTTTGTTAAGTACAGCTTATATAAGACCATTTTGCATTGTCCATCCTATCCAAAGCTAGATGGAGGAGCAATAGGTTCATACCTTTCCCAAGGATTTGAGAAAAGGCAGTTTTATAGCTCTAATGTAATTTGAACATAACATAATGTGTATCAGTAAAAGTTAAACTGTTTTCATTTTAATTGCAAAAAATATTGTCATCAATGGTAATCAGAAAGGATTTCTATTTTCACACTATCCATTATTCTGTTATTCTTTCCTTTGGATTTTCTTTTTGCACAAAATTTTCCATGAAGTTATCTAGCTCTGAACACAGAAAACTGACGGAGCCAAAATTTTTGGGATAAAAATTTTTTCTCATGATTCTAAAATACCTGAAAAATTGATTTTTTTTTTTTTTTTTTTTTTTTTAATTATTTCCTTCATTAGTTTTTGTTCAAAATCTATCAAAAGTTGGAATAAATGCAAAAATTACTGATGACCCCAATACCAACTTTGCTTGTCGTTGAAGAGAACCAAAACTGTTCCCTTCTCCCAAAAGATAAAAAAATTGTACATTTTCACAAATATCTGAAAGTTCACTCATTAGTTATTTGTCAAAAATCCAAGAATAGTTGTTATTAATGGGTGTTTACATGATTAATTATTGGTGATCTTTTGATAATCTGCTTTGTGACCATCTAGGGTATTGAAAATGCTCACTCCTTCAAATTGACAAAATTATGATCAATAGTTGTTTATTTGATTGGGGGTGAGAAGGGCAATGGACGGTGTTAATCTACGATAATACCAAAGATATATTGCAATATATTCATTTTTAAATGGTCATAAAATTCGATTTCAGTTTCTTGTAAATAAAATGCATTACAATTCAACTTTGAGTTTGCTAACTTCTTTTCTTTTAATGGATACAATGTATTTTTAAGAAATTGCAACATACTTATATGCATTTACTGTAGACTATTTAGAAAACATTAATTTCTTTAGATTTTCAGTTACATATTCTGATTCTGTGCACAACAATACACTTATATGGTAAATTTAATTGCTTAGTCTTGTGTTTTAACAAAGATATAAGATTTTTACTGAAAAAGTAGTGTAAAAATGTGACAAAATGCATATGGTCTTAAAGAGGGAAAAATATCCAAATGTGTGAAGCACAAAAGTAGTCATAACTTCCTTATTTTTAATCAGATTTAAAAAATTTAAAAAGATTCTTTCTTAGCTTATCAAGCTCTTTCTATATATTAATGAGATATTTTAAGCCATTTAAATTTTTTCATGTATTGCTACTTAAAGATGATGTGATAAAAAAAATTGGAATTCACTATTTCAGTGAGAGTTCATTTAACGATTACAAAAAAACGTTTTGGTTAATATATTTATTAGGTTGTTTTGGCTTATTTAAAATGTCATCTTGAAAATTAAAAACTGTTTTTGAAAATTTTTATTCATGCTCTAACTTGATTCAATCTGTTAACATGCCTATAAATACCTAGTTTGTAAAATTTATGTGAAATATAAATCTAACTCATGTTCAATCGCTTCTGCTAACTTAAGACCATTTAAACGTCTTTTTTTAAAACTTTGAAATAAATGATAATTCAAGGGAGCTAGGTTCGGAGAATGTACAAGACGGAGAAAGATTTCTCAACCAAATCCTCCTCAACGATCTTTAGTCAATAGTGCTGCATGAGGAGGAGATGAGCATTATCACGATGGAGGATGTTGACTAAAGAAGATCATTTTCAGGTAAACATGAGTGAGAATATGTCAGAAAAATATGAATGATTTAATAATAATCTAAAAATATGAATGATTTAATAATAATCTAAAAATATGAATGATTTAATAATAATCTAAAAATATGATGCTTTAATAATAATCTAAAAATATGAATGATTTAATAATAATCTAAAAATATGAATGATTTAATAATAATCTAAAAATATGATGCTTTAATAATAATCTAAAAATATGAATGATTTAATAATAATCTAAAAATATGATGCTTTAATAATAATCTAAAAATATGATGTTAAAAAATAATCCCGGTGATATGTTTAAGTAATAACAATATCCATTAAATAAATTACAACGGTTTAAAACACCCAGTCTACAAACTGACAAAAACTTTAGCAACTACCTGATAAAAACAAGTTGTATTATTTGCTTAAAGATTCTCACAGAAGAGAGGATTCTATTATGACACTGATGCTCGAGATACAAATAATCCAAAAAGTGAAGTTTATCTTTTAATTGATGATAATCTTTTATATTTTGTTTTTCTTGTTATTTTCAGAAAGACAAAACTGATGCTGATAAAGATGTACTTGCAGGAAAATCTGTGAAATTTCAGTCACCACCTCCAGCACCTCGTTCTCCAAACCCATCAAATGTAAATGAAGAAACTGACAAGGTAATCATTTGTATTTCTATTTGTTTGATCTATTTTATGGTTTCTCAGCCACTATAGCATGATGCTGCATGTTCAGTGGGGTTGCATAGGTGCATTCTGTAGACAACAGGTCAGTTATATCTGGCTCAAGTGGATGGAGATTACAATATCCAAGAAGTTGGCTGGCTCTTTGAACTAATGTTTTCTTGGGTACAAGGTTCCATTTTGTGATTGTGAGTCACTGAAGATTTTTCAAAAATTATGTTTATACAAAATGTAAGTTCCCCATGATCAGTTAGTTTTTATGTCCATAAATTAACAGCTGATGAAAGAAGAAAACCACAGCAAACATCATTAGGGTCAGTGATTGCTGAGAGGGATGACAGTATGGTTCTATATTAAGCTGACTGATTGTGTTCAGTTAAGAGATGTTATGATGGCAATTCTGTTGTTCGATATAGAAACCAACTGACAGTTTAAACTCTAAAAATAAAACGTTATTTATTTTAAATTTGAGTTGTGAGTTTGTTTTAAAGGAAAGCTTGTTTGATTGATACAATGTCCAGCATCAAAACTGAGTACTAAATTCAGATGAAGACAATGTGCGGTCGATCACGATCTGTGCAGTGAATGCACACAAACACCAGTTCACATCTGGCACCATTACCATTGGATTGCAAAATATAATACATATCACAGACACACAATCTTAATAGTGCAAAAATCTTGAACTAGGAAAAGATCTAATAAAATTTAATTTTTTATCTCCCCCTCCACTTTTTTTGTTTTTCGATTTTTTTTTTTTTTTTTTTTTTTCTATAAGTATCTTTGAAATATTTTGGTGTTTCAGAAATTACTTGGTCTCCTCCATAAATCAAAGATCTACATCCCTCCTCATTCATGTGTAATACAATCTGAATATCAGAAGAATTTTACTTGGAAGAAACCTTTGCCAAATTTCCCTACAGCAGCTGAAAATAAGGTAAGTCATGTCATTTATTTATCCTTTTTTAAAGGTGAATTTATGCATGCTAATCTATAAATATACCTGTGCTAGTTTGTTATATAAAGGACAGTTGCCTGTGTGTGTGTGTGAATGTACAGTTTAAAAAAAAACACACACACATAGCCAATATATTCTTTTGCAGCAGTTCCTCATATAGTCACAATTTTTTATTTCTTTTTTATATTGTTTTGGAAGTCACTGACTGCTAAGAGAATTTACTAATACCACACAGTGACGATAGCATCATAATACTGACAGCTGACAAAGGTAATGCTACTGTAGTAATGGACAGAGAAGATTATTCCAAAAAATTAGCAGACCTCATAGAATCTGGCAACTACTGCAAAGAACAAAAAAATCCGAACCAAAAAACAGAAAGGAAACTCTCACAGACCCTCAGCAGGATCAAACATCTAATACCCCCTGCAAAATATAGAGAACTGACTCAACACCACATTAGGCTACCACACCTATACGGCCTACACAAGGTCCATATAGACGGCGGCATCCTACTAAGACCCATCGTCAGTGAACGAGGCTCTGCATGCTACCTTTTGAGTTGATTCCTAGTGAATATAATAATGCTAATTATGAGCAAATCCTCATCATACGTCCAGAACTCACCTGACTTTGTTGAGATAATCAACAATGCTCCCATCCATTCCAACCAAATGGTGAGCCTAGACGTAGTGAGTCGCTTCACAAAAGTCCCAACCGATGAGATCCTAACAGTGGTATGGGAAAGCCTGACCTCAGATACCACACTGAAGGAATGCACATGCATCCCAACTAACAACTTAATGGAGGGGCTATCCCTCTGCATAAACACCACACATTTCATGATGGGAGCCAATATATGCAGACAGGAAGAGGGCCTAGCCATTATCGCCAGTGCTGGCCAACATATATATGGAGTAATTTGAGGAACTGGTAATAAGATCAACTCCACAAAAACCAACAATGTGGCTATGATATGTGGATGATACTTTCATACTCTGGCCTCTTCAGTAGGACATTCAAGTACTGTGTGAACTCAATTAACCCATCCATTCAGTTTATGCTGAAAAGGAACATGACGACAAACTATCTTTCCTGAATGTATTGATAACAAACACTGATCAGAGTTTTTATGTCGTCTGTATACCGAAAGCAAACCTCCACAAGACAGTACCTTAACTTTAACTTCCACCATCCATTTGTCCATTTGCTGTAAAAGCAGGTATAGTCCAATGCCTACAACATCGAGCGAGGACAAAATGTAATAACAGCATTACATATCAAAAAGAGATGGCCAATCTAAGGACAACCCTCCACTGAAATAACTACCCAGAGAGCATGACATCAGCTCCGGAAGATCTAGATCAAACACCAAAAGATACCACCCAAAAACCCACCACAGTCTGCACACCATACTCAAAAGGCCTATCCGAAAAATTTTGTTAAATATGCAGTCAGTATGATATTAGGACAATATTCAGGAGCAACTCAACACTCCCAAAACACTTTGTACGAGTAAAACCCCCGTCTGAAAAGCTCATGTGTTTATGAGATTTCCTGTAAATGTGGAAAAATCTACAAAAGGGGAAACGAGCTGCCCCCTCAAAGTAAGACTAGAAGAACACCGAAAAGCTGTCCTACATGGAGAAATCGAAAACTCAGCCATATCAGACCATATAGGAGAGAAAAAGTCACCCATTCCCCAATGTGGGATGATGTTAAAATATCAGATATAGAAGAAAGATGGAGGGTTAGAAAACTCAAGGGAGCAGCACATATGTTGGATGGCAACAACATCCTAAGCCGTCCAAGTATTGGATTTGGGATCCACTAATTACAAATTTTTATGGGGAAAATAAGAAAAAAAAAACAAAGAACATTATTAAAAAAGGTATCTTTCTTTCGATTTTTACCCTTTCACAAAATACACCCAACCCAAGGAGATAATCCCCCCCCCCCAAAAAAAATCTTTTTTTTTCTTAGAGTTGCCTCCCTTACACTGTTTTCTAGAGAAAAACAAAAACACATAAGATGTCTATCCACGTTTTCATAAAAAAACTTTTTTTCACTAATAGTGACAATTAATAGAAGGATTAAATTAAAAATTGAATCATAAGTAAGTCTTGAAAAATACTCTAGTGACCCCTGAAAATTGTCTTCTGTTTTTAATTTATGGACACACCCTCAAACCCAAGGTTCGATTTCTTGCAATGCAGAGCTAACCCCCTTTCGTTAGTTGAAAAAAACATGGAGTTTACACCTGACGACGATCAAAGATTTTATCGATCAAAACGTTGTGCCAATAAACCCAAGATGAGAATAATTGTCCAAACAATCAAAATAATACAAACATTCATATCTCATCTAAAAAATGCAGAACTGCAAAGGAAAATCTATCAGTACATACCTGTGACAAAACGAAAATATATTAAAAAAATTATGTAAATTGATCAGTTTTATTTTTATAAAGAAAATCATTTTCAAGTGATTAATGGGAATTAGTAGGCATTACAAGATAAATCTAGTATGAATTATTATCTCTTTGTTTTTTGATATTATTTTCAAAATAGCTGATGAGACAGTCAAGAGACAGAATACTCATAAAATTTGATTTTTTTATTTAAAAATAAAACTACTTGATCAATTTATGTGACTTTTTGGAATATGATATTTTTTTCATCACAGATATGTGGATTATACAGATTTTTCTTTTTTTTTCTTTTTTTTTTTGATACGGGGAGAATTCTGGACAAGAACCAGAAATTCTGCAAAACTCAAAAAAGTGGATGACATGATGAGGGATTATTTTCTAATAAACACCACGTGTCAAATTTTTTATTTAAAAACCAGAATCTGTTATTAAGTAGATTGGTTCTCATTTACCAGATTAGATATTTTCAACCTTTTTTTTTTTTTTTCTTTCAGAAAACCTTCCAGTCAGTTTCCATTTTTAAGGCCAACACCTCATCCCCTGATCCCATCCTTAAATTATCTGAATATCAGCGAAATTTCCAGGCATGGACACCATCACCCACAAAACCGGCATCTCCGATTACATCTGCTGGAAAGCCTGTTGTAGATTCAGAGGAAAATGTGCAAAGGGAAGCGAAGCAGAAGGTAGAAAAATTGTCTCCACTTTGCATAGCTGCCCCAAATATCGAGATGTATTCATCCAATCAGAGAACCAACACAGACAGAGATCGGGAGTCAAAGGAAGATGGAGCAGACATCAGTGTGACAACTCCAGAAATGTCTGCAGATGATGATGAAGACAATGATAAGCAGGGAAATTCTGTAAGTAGAAAAAAAAATGAACAAAAGTAAAAACAAAAAAAAACCCAAATGTTTAGGTGCATATTTATAAAGAGATACACATAAGATATGGCAAAATAAAATTAAATAACAGAAAAGTTTATGAATACAATTGTTTAAATATTAGTGAACACTAAAAATTGCAGAAAATTATCAAGTAAAATTTAATAATAAATAAAATTAACTTGAATTAATTTGAAGTTAATAAACTCCAAACCAAACAAACCATGTAGTCTTCATATAAGAAGAAAGATAGATACTCTACAACATGTTAGCTTGACACAAATGTTACTTGAAGGTCGTTGACTCCAAATAATATTTCACATGCATTGCAATATAAAAATATTTTGCATGCATTGCAATATAATAATATTTCACATGCATTGCAATATAATAATATTTCACATGCATTGCAATATAATAATATTTCACATGCATTGCAATATAATAATATTTCACATGCATTGCAATATAAAAATGTTTCGCATGCATTGCAATATAAAAATATTTCGCATGCATTGCAATATAAAAATATTTCACATGCATTGCAATATAAAAATATTTCACATGCATTGCAATATAAAAATATTTCACATGCATTGCAATATAAAAATATTTCACATCCATTGCAATGTAATAATATTTCACATGCATTGCAATATAAAAATATTTCACATCCATTGCAATATAAAAATATTTCACATGCATTGCAATATAAAAATATTTCACATGCATTGCAATATAATAATATTTCACATCCATTGCAATATAATAATATTTCACATGCATTGCAATATAATAATATTTCGCATGCATTGCAATATAATAATATTTCACATGCATTGCAATATAATAATATTTCACATGCATTGCAATATAATAATATTTCACATGCATTGCAATATAATAATATTTCACATGCATTGCAATATAATAATATTTCGCATCCATTGCAATATAAAAATATTTCACATGCATTGCAATATAATAATATTTCACATCCATTGCAATATAATAATATTTCACATGCATTGCAATATAATAATATTTCACATGCATTGCAATATAATAATATTTCACATGCATTGCAATATAATAATATTTCACATGCATTGCAATATAATAATATTTCACATCCATTGCAATATAATAATATTTCACATGCATTGCAATATAATAATATTTCACATGCATTGCAATATAAAAATATTTCACATGCATTGCAATATAATAATATTTCACATGCATTGCAATATAATAATATTTCGCATGCATTGCAATATAAAAATATTTCACATGCATTGCAATATAAAAATATTTCACATCCATTGCAATATAAAAATATTTCACATGCATTGCAATATAAAAATATTTCACATGCATTGCAATATAATAATATTTCACATCCATTGCAATATAATAATATTTCACATGCATTGCAATATAATAATATTTCGCATGCATTGCAATATAATAATATTTCGCATGCATTGCAATATAATAATATTTCACATGCATTGCAATATAATAATATTTCACATGCATTGCAATATAAAAATATTTCACATGCATTGCAATATAATAATATTTCGCATGCATTGCAATGTAATCAACAATTTTTATTTTTTCATTATTGTATCATTTCGATTAATCATATTTCTACTTTAATCTTGGTTGATGATTTTAAAAAATTTTTAACTTCAGTAACGCATCTTTTCCGACACGAGAACCTATATCAGATTTTCAACTAAACTCTTTGTTTAATCGTCAAATGTAAATTATCATTCTGGCCACCATGACCAGGTAGAATGGTTAATTATGTTATTCATAGTTATTGCCTGTGGTAAGGATTGAACCTTCAACTTCCACAAGATCACCACTAAGTGAACAAAACCAATTGAAGGTTACATCAGCAGAAATGTTGCGCAAAATAATAGATGATGTTTGTAGTCCAAATAGTCCAAATGATAAAATTTGTATGTGGAAAAAAAATAAAAAAACAAAAAATTTATTTTAAGTTCTAATGATTGCTTTTAATTTTCCAGGTGAAAAATACCGAACATTTTGAATGTAAGTCTATACTTTTGTATTCTATTATATATTTCAACTTTATCATTATTGACAAAAATGAGTTGATAGATAAAATTCACCACACATATTTTTCTAATCTATTATGTGTGTCCGTCTTGATATAAAGAAGAGAAGAAGCTTGCAAGTTGATTGGCAGAACATTGTTGTGGACAATCATGGTTTTTATTTTGAAGACATTTTAGTTGTTGCTTTTAAATAAATTCTTGCATGATACTTTAAAAAATTTATTTTCTAATTTTTTTTTTTTTTTTTTTTTTTAATATGGTATTTACTTATTTACTTTTCTAATCCAATTTATTTTTCTAATTAACGATTAATGGGCTTACTGAAATATTGCTATAAAGGTTGGAATGATAAATTTGTTGCCCTAAAGAAAACAACACTACAGCTTTATTTCAAAACTTTTACTGGAAATATCAATTCTGGTAACTTGATTATGTAGTAGAGCTGACATCTATTTAATGTAGCTGCCTTCAGCCTCAATATGGATCCGAAACTGGGAGCATGCCTTTTCCACAAGCGCTGATGGAAGCTCGGCAAATACTTGGCAAATGGCGGTGATTAGGCTGGTTTTGGTGTTGTGGGAGGTCATGTTGGTGATGTTCTCTATGTATAACCAAATGAAGTAGTCCAGCAGGTTCAGGTTGGGGGAGGAGGGAGCCCAGTGAGAGAAGGGTACAAAGTCATAGCACTTCTTTGGACTTGTGGGTCACACTCAGGGTCTACCAGTGGCCACCTGATTGCACCAGGGGATCACCACACTCTTCAGCAAATTCAAATACACTTTCGTGTTGACTTTTAAGTTGACTTTGAAGATGTGAGATGGCATGATATGACCCTCACTTGAAACCACACCAAAGACCATTAGCGTGGCTGGAAACTTTGTTTTTATCACCCTGGGCACGTTCCTGTTATTTGTGGCAATCCAGCGATGCATTTTGAAGGTGCTGGCAGTTGTCATAACTTGGATCGGTAGAGAACATGAGTTGTACAGCGATGAATCTCCGATCTCGCTCGTTGAACATTGTGTCACTTTAGACATGGTAGAAGGCTCCTATCGATCTTGGGATTTGTGCACAACTGGCTAACTAGTAGATGGTCTGCAACAAAAAAGAAGAAAACCGGTTTTTATCAAACGGAAATGGAATCATGTTGTCTTTTCTGAGACAACAATTTTATTGTTCCACCCTGCATTGTTTTCATTTTTTATGCATGAGAATAATTTATTCAAAGTTATGTTTTAAATCTTTAGTTGTAAATAATTTTTCAGCTGTAAATAATCCAACTGAAAAGACAGCACCTGTAAATCATCTAGAAAATCTGTAAGTATTATTTGGTCTTTCAATCTTTTGTTATTTTAAGTCATTTTAATGGCTTTTATGTATTCAATTAGATGCTTTTCAAGCCAAAGCAAAATAGTCTTTCAATTGATATGCAAACATAAAGTTAAAATTATATTCTTGAAATAATTTGACGGCATCAATTTTATTTTGTATTATTTCTACAGTGTTACATTATTTACTTTTCTTGAAAAAATAAGACAAAAATCAGAAATGTTTTTTTTTTAATATTGAATAATCTTGATATTATTTTTTTATACCTTAAAAAATAAGACTTTTCTTTTTTTTTATCTAAATGTTACTATTTTTCTTTCTGTTGACAGACACAGCCATGTGAGCAAAATTAACTATTTATGTAACGATATTACTTATACAGACACAAGTGTCAGCAAAAAAACGTGTGATACACATACACACGTACATGTAATGTAATATATCAGTAATATGTATACATGATGTGTGTGTGTATACACAGTTTTGTAGCTAATATTAACAGTAATTTAATACTAGCCTGAGATTTATGCTGCTCTGGTTCAATAAACACTGTCTTTGTTATCATTTTTAAAAACTTTTAGAAACAATGAGTTAGATTCAAAGTCATCTTTACCAGGCACTTGATGTAGTAGAGTCTCAGTTTGCGATCATATCATCTATATCGTAAAAATGAATGTACATGTGTCTGACATGTTTTGCAATATGAATAATCATGTATGCAAATTGAATTTTCATGAACACCAAAGGGAGGCTTAATCCTTATAATAACAGATAATAATAAAAAAGAAAATAATTTCTTTCACTTTTAATAGACACAAAAAATATTCCCTTCCTCTGTTGAAAACACTTTTGAAGTTTGCTGATTTTAAGAAAAATGAACACAAACCTAATTAATAAGAAAAGACAACTTGAAAAACTGATGAAAGCACACAAACTTTTTCTTATTAATTAGTTTTGTCTTATCTTTTAGTTTTGCCTTCATTTTTTATATTTTTTAGGTTTGTTTCAATAATTTCAAGGGATGATAATTGCAAAGCAATAGCAAATGGGCAAAACCAACTAGTTGTTAATATTAGTGATAATTCATCCATGGATTCACACTTCAAATTCTTCAATATGTCATCATTTTTTTTTTTTTTACTCCCCCTCCTCCCTAAATATCACCTAATTTTTTTTATTTTTTCACTAATTTTCTTTTTAGGTACTCTGAGTATACAGCAAATTTTAAGGCTCCGTCCAAATGTCATGTGAAAAATGCGTGGGATGTGTCGACTCCTGCTGATGAAGTAAAACTTTTGACATTCTTTGTTTTGATATTCTACAGAAATTTGTAAAGAATAATATGTGATTCGATGGTAGATTGCTTGATTTGTGTTTTTGTTCCGATCCTGTGAAATGATAAGCAACATGAAGGGATTGAGATGAGGAAAACAGTTTTTTTCCAATGGATGAGGATTTATGCTCTCTCGATTTATTTGAGAGAAGCTATGAAAATAGAAATGCCTAACTTAGCATGGATAATAAAACAAACTTGTATGATATTTTTCGTAAGAAGGACACATCAAATGAAAGAAAAGCAAAACCTTTTTATAAACAACAATGAAAGGTATTCAAGTTCCCTCCAACATTGTGTGTGTGTTAGCAAACGTGTAAACCATGTCAAAGTGAATGAGAAATGAAGTAAGAAAGTTTAGTTTCCAAAAGTGTAAATTCTATTTACAAAATTGTAAATTATTTTTCTTTAAAGTCACCACTGGACAACACTATGATAATAGAGCTAGTTAATGTGTGTGTGTGTGTGTGTATATATATATATATATATATAATATATATTTGTTATTGTTGTTTTTTCAAAGCGATAAATATGGTTAATGTTGGCTCCGCCTCGAAGCTCATTTTTCTTTTCTTTTTTTTTATTTACTTAGAAAGTCGTACTTTAATTTGTTTGAACGTATATAACATTTTTATTTATTTATTATTTTTAAAACAGTAATCTATGTACACACGTGTTTCGAAGTAATTACCTCTCGTCAGCGTATCTCAACTGTTTCTAGGGATCGAACGTCAGACCATGTTTACCACAGTCCGGTGCCTTAACCGTTAGGCCACGAGCCCTAGATGACTTTACTGTTTATTTTTATCGCTTATAAAAAATTATATATATAATAAAAATAAAAAATTTATTATATATATATATATATATATATATATATATATATATATAATAAATTATTTATTTTTATTATATATATAATTTATAAAATTATTATTTATTTTTATTATATATATAATTTTTTATTTTTCCCTATCTTACTCTTCTCTTACTTTTTGTACTTAATTTGTCCTGCTTAATATTTTATAATTTAATTTTGTTTATCAGAACTTCGTTGTAAGATTTTTTAAATTAAAATTTTTTTAATTTTTTATAGAATTTTTAAATGTTTTTAAAAAATTTAATATTTTTATAAATTAAAAAATTTTCTTGGTATTTCATTTTCTCATATATTATTTTGTACATTCTTTTAGCATTTATTGTTCTTTTCTGCCCTTTTCTCCTTTATTCCCATCATATCGCCTTTTTATAAAATAAGTTTTTTCAATTCTAATTTCAAAAATTTAAACAAAGGAGATAATGTTAGCATAGATTGCAAAGATCAATTCCTAAATAATTTTAAAGCAACTAAATCAGTCGTCGCACAAAAAGAAAACAAAACCTTTTTTCTGAACAATAATGACAAATATTTATGTTACCTGCACCGTTGGGTGTAGGTTGGTGAAAATTAAGAAAGGAATTTCTTGATTGGCTTTACTTTATACAGAGTGATTGGAAAGTAACTCCTTAATATTAAGTGACTGTAATTTGTTATGAAATATAATTCTTACAAAAACTGAATATAATAATAAAGTGTATCGCATGAGGTTTTATTTAGAATTTAATATAGGTGTTAGCATTCAACACTAGGTTTTCAAGATGTTTGGGAACCACATCAACTGATTTTGCAAGGAACTATCTTTCTCTTACTAAGGAGTCGACATTTATCAAGGTTAAAACTCGTTTGGATATTAGGGTTAATGAGATGATTAGATTGGCAGCTGAATGGTGATGAATATTATTAGAGGATTTCAAATCTCCACATATCACCAACTTAAAACAATAGCTAACCCAGAAGACAGCATTTTTTTTTCCATCATCAAAAATGTTGCTCATCGAATGTGAGAACTAAATAAAAAAAAAATAAAGGGCAACCTCACAACCCTCATCCTTCCCTTTCATTTCTTGTAAGAATTATAGTTTACCAATAAATTTCAAGAATAAGGAGTTACTTTCCAATCACTCTTTATATTAAAGAGATTAGATGTTACCACAAAAACGATATTGAGATTTAATTTGCATGAAGATTTTTCATCGTATGTTTAATAAATTTTACGTTTAAAAAAATATTTCTACCTTGTGTGTTAGTGAGAATTGTTATTTTTTTTTGTTTTCTTTTTTTTAAGTTGCAATTTTTGTACCAAAATAAAAGAATTTCGAATTCATTTTTCCATAAATTTGTAACATAACAAAAAATATTTGTGTAAATAAAAAAAATAATTTCTGATAGATTTTCGTAAGAGATTACATTTATTTTAAGTTTAAGTCCAGTCTCATTGGCAAACATTTATGTGTAGGTGTATTTTACCATTTATTCCTAAACTGTCCTCCCTAATGTATGTATTTATCTATTGTTATAAATGAACAAAATTTTAATTAATGCGTTTGATTCATATTTGGATTATTCAAATTACTGTTATTGTCTTGAGTTTCATTTTCACATTTCTACCAATGTAAACTTCTTGAGGCATATTTTGTCAAACTCAGGAATCTTTCTGTCAAATGAAAACCTTTATTTAATTCATGACAGTAGCAGGCTCCTGTTCCATCAACCATGATCAGGTAGAAGTCCTAAGTAATTTGCAATTGTATTTCCAGTTTCTACAGAAAGATTTCCTAATTAAACAAGATACACCTAAAGAATGTCAGAGGTTATATCGGCCGAAACGTTGTCAAAATAACATTCAAGATTAGAACAGTAGTCCAAAGAATCTAAATATGAATTATCAATCTTCATTTAAAAAATTAAAAAAACATAAAGTGTTTTATTTAATTGAGAACTTATTTTTGCAATTTTAGAATATCCAAAGTGATAGCTCAGTTCAAGGTGACTGGTACTCTGAGGTTTTAGACCTGCGACGGAAGGCTTCTGAATATCGTCATCGTGCCGAAAACACACATTTCTGTTCCGGTCGCATGGGACAGCTGTTATTGGATGAAACTCAACCATGTGAACCAGCTGTCTCAAGAGAAGACGTGAGAAACCTAAAATCTGCTGGCATTATTTACAGTAAACATAAGTAAGTACATTTTTAATGACTTCATAATATTCTTAGATGTTTGTTGTATGTACCCGACATTAGCCAGGAGGGTTTTTTTTAACTTTCACTTTTTTTTTTTACTATGCCATTTGTGTTGTTGTTTTCACCAAATTATTTTTTTTAATACGATTTTGAAAATTAGACTTAATTATTTGGTATTGTTTAGTTATTACATTATTAATTTAACTAAGCTGTTATAAAATTATAACTAATTTTGTCACTGTAATTTTTTTTTAATCTCTATAATATTATTGGATGTAAGCAGCTCCTAAACTTAATTTATTAATACATAAGGATTTACTAAGAATTTTAAAACCAGTTTAAATGATTTTCTATTTGACAGTTTAAATACTTTCAAATTCTTTTTAAATTTTGAACAGTCACAAAATAATTCATTCTTTTTGTTTTTAATTGTTGCCAATAATTGATTAAGTTGTTTATGAAGAAGCTGAAATGTATTATGGTTATTCTAATTTTATAATTTTTATTTTTGTAGATAGGATTTTAAAAAGTTATTTTTAGTTTGTTAAACTATTGCATCATTGATTTTAATTAATTAATCTATCTATATAATAAAGTAAAATCTATTTTCCTCTGTACATTAAGACATTATAGATTAATAACCAAATCTTTCTTACACTAATCTGTTCCACCATTCAATTAGCATAAGCCTGCATGCATGTTTCCAGAAATTATGCTTTCATTTTGTCTTCTTTAAAAAATCTTTACATTTTCTCTGGAATAGCTGCTTCCCCCAAAATAATCACCCCAAAAAGAAAATGACTTATTTTACTCACTACTAATATTTACTCCTACTATCACCCTTTACACTGAGACCTAATTTTTATGAAATAATAATGTCATGAACACTATTTGTGTTTCACTTTTCATAATACTGCTTTTTTTCTGTTATCTACCAGGCATTTTTGATCAAAATAATTACTGTTCTCAATTTTATGGAGTATAAGAACACTTCATTATTCAAACTTATATTTTCTTCTTTTTATGTTCATTTCAAATTTTGAACATCATACAATTTATATAAGAAAATATTAATATACTAGCAGGACCCATGTACCAGCATTGCACGGTGGAAGTATGCCCCATACTTCACCTGTAAAAAAAAAAAAAAAAAAAATCAATCAAACTATGGTTGTTAATGGGAGTCACTGTTGACCCAGTATAATAGTGGAAAAAATGAATGTAACGTGGTGAAGTACCGATGCATTTCATATATGTATTTATATATTGAAGTATTTAGCTTCCAAATAATCGCTGGTGCTACCAGATCAGGTTGTCTGAAGATATTGGCTTCCTGATACAAAATGCATCACTGTATTAAATATGCAACATGATTACAAAAAATCAGACATCAAAATGGCAATCTGATTTTCATCAAACATTTAATTTTTCTTATTTTAGTCTGCAAAATCCTACAACAGTTCAAAACAGCCAATTGTCTTCTGACTCTGCTACTGAGTCTCAAATGATACTGGAAGATGTTAGCAATGATGCTGATGTTAGTGTTCATAATAAACCTGAAAAAGATGATGATGCTAACTGTCCCCATACCATGTCAGAAAATGATACCATCTCTGCAGCAGCTCCCAAGGAATCCTCACCAGAAACCGAGTCACAACCTGTTGGTCGAATTCCTACCCCAGAACTCCAGGAACAGCATATGATACGCCACCATTTAGACAGAACCACCCCAACGAAAGGAAATCTCCTTATCACATCACCAATGACCCAGAAACAAATAGAAGCTTGTAAGTGATTTTATGCAATTATTGCAGTTTGTTTTATAATCTGAACTCTTCCATTTTATTTGACAATAGAAACTAAATTAAAAATTGTCCAAAACTTCAATTTACTAAAAAGTCAAATCAATCTGTTTATTATTTTTCTGAATGTTTTAAATTAGACAACTACCTCGTTTAAATATTATTCTCACAATGTTTTGACTGATGTAACCTGTGACCTTCTTTAGGTACATCTTGTCGAACGCTGGAATTTATGCAAAATTTCAAAGAGAACCCTTTCACCAGAACCATAACTATAATTGGATAAAAGGATTAAGTTATTCTTAGTATTGTCTGCACTGAGGATTGAACCTTCAATCTCCAGAAGATTAGCACTTAGAACTGATCATTACTTAGCACTTATATCTGTTACACCACAGGTTCATGATTTCATTTGAAACTCCATACAGGTTTCCAAGTTCAACAGAAAGATTCCCAAGTTCAACATGATGCTCCTGAAAAAGGTTGGATGTTACATCAGTTAAAATTGCTCTAAGAATAACATGAAAGATGAGAACAATAGTTTGAATGGTTCAAATGTTTTATTTGTTTTCTTCTACTGAATGATTCAGCAGATAATTTGCCTTTAAAGCATAACAGAAGCCATCTTTTTCATTTTTCCATTTGCCTGTAGATTGAGAGTCACAACTTTCCACCACACAGAGAATATTGCATTATTGGCTGTTTAAACATCTCTTCTAGTTTTAATAAATAAAAATGTGAAATTTATTCAAACTTCCTACTAAAGAAATTGTATTCCAAAGTGTTCCTTCTCTTAGTTGTTCTACATAGTTTTTATGCAGCATAATAATGTTAACATACTTATTTTCATTAAATAATTGAAATTAAACAACATTAAATCTGGATAGGTGACTATTTTGAAATACCAGGTGCTGTATGTGGGAAAACGATAACATTTTCAAAAATTAGCATAAAAATTCTCTTTTCGTCTAAGCAGATTACACATGCAACTGGGGACTGAAGATTATATTCCTTAGAAACTTCATTCTTTGGAGGAAGTCAGCTGAACCAGCATCCCACACCATCACAAGATCAGATTATGTGTGAAGACAATAGAACTGTGCAGCATATTTCTGAATATGAGAACGTTCTAAAGTATAAAGACCACTTCAACTTGGATATCATAAGAAAAAGATTTCTAACCTGGCATAATCATCTTGACATGTCATTTCTCATTAGAGAATCAAAGTTAAGCAACATTGAATCTGGTCAGTACTAGATGGGTGACCATATGGAAATACCAGATGCTGTATGTAGGAGACTATGACAACTCTCTGCAAAAACTAATGTTTCAAACAGATTGCAGAATGACAATTGAGTTTTTTTTTAATTGCTTTACCAAGACTTGAGTTTCTAGTTTATTCTACTATTTTACCCAAAGTTGTGAGTAACTTGTTTTTTACCTTGATTAGTTCACAAAAACATTACTTCAACCAATGTTGGTGCCACCATTTTTTAAAGGAAATTAGGCTTGGGATAGATTATTTTTCTTATATATTAAACCAAATAGTCTCAAGTCCATGGAGTTCATCTTAATATATTTATTATCATTGGATTCTGGTGTTAATGGGATTGCAAGAATTAAGAGTGGGTGGAGTAAGTTCAAGAAACTTCTACCGTCATTACTAAGCAGCAGAGTGTTACCACGATCAATCAGCCATCTGTACACAGTGTGATGACACCTGACCAGTAGCACATACGTTGCATCAAATAAAATGGTATGAGAATGATACAATGGACGTTTTATGTGAGTCTTAAAGACAGTCTTAGATCTGATGACTTCAGAGGAAAATTAAATCTGGAGATGTATAGAAAGATATGTGTAGAAGAATAGACTTCAATTCTATGGCTATTTGTTCTTGGTTGCTAGTTTCACAATGTTTCAGTTGATGTAACATGCCCATAAGGATATGTGGCGCAATGGTTAAAGGCATTAATTAACAATCAGTTCTAAGTGACAATCTTCTGTAGTTTGAATGTTGTCTAGGTTCTCCCGAGTTCAAAATAAATATTTCCAAGTTTGTAAAGATGCACTTGAAAAAGGTCAGAGGTTACAATGAACAAAACGTGAAAACAACAAACAAGATGAGAATAGAAATTAAAATAATATCATTTATTAATTTTTATCTTGAAAATTCTGAAACATAACACAAGTTGATTTATTTCTGTTGATTTTCAAAATTTTTTATCTATGAAAAAAGTTTTCTTTCTAATTAACTTTGAAATGTTTTTTATTGGTGTCGTTCTTTGCAGACAACGCTACGGAACATGCCAACAGTGTTGGATCACATAGTTTTTCTGATGCTGGGATGAAACCCAAACATTGTGTACAAGTCAGTTCATTTTAATATTGATTTTACTGTTTGTAACTAAAACCATATTAACAAATTTTGGTTCTTCTTAGTAAAATTTAAAAATTGAAATATAGAATTTCAAGTAAAATCAATGGTATTTACTTGATTGTCATATTGTAATAATGGAAATATCCAAAAATTACGAAAAACGATAAGGTGGATAATTTTTTTTTTTTTTTTTTTAAATATTTGCAAGCTTTTCTTACATAATATCATAAACTGAATAGCACGCAATAGTAACAGGGGAGGTAATTAATTTATGAAAACTTTCTAAACTTAAGCCAATTTAGGAGAAATAAGTTATTTCCCTTGTGTGTTACGTCACATGTTATAAACGAAATCGTTTTGTTTGTTTGTTTGTTTGTTTTTTGTCGTTGAATTATGGAAATAATTGTTTTATGTAATATTCCAGTAATATTTAACTAATTATGACATGACAATTAAATAGATAACATTGCTTTTAGTTAAAATTAACATATGCAAATATCATTGGTTTTTAATGCAAACTCAAGTTTTCGACTGTTGGATTTCAATATTTTGATAAAGAAAAAACAAAATTTTACAATAATATTATGTTGTTGTTTCGGATCTTTATCGCATCGCTGTTTGGTAGTCTTCTATGCAGTGAAATTAATAAAAAACTACTTTTTTTTTTTTTTTTTCCACAAATATTTGAAAGTACACTCATTATTTTTGTCCAAAATATCCAACAAAAAATCTTATTAATGGTAATTTACATTACAGGTGAAAGCAGTTTGCGATCTTATAAATTTTAATAGAATGATGCATCTTGCATGCATCTCTTATCATAATGAGTGTGATTCAAGGTCTAGCAGTGGTCACAGGGTGTTAAAAAATGTCTTCTAATATTAATGAAAAAGTGTTGAAACTTGATCAGAGCATCACTTATGTATGGTAATAATAATGGACTTGTTGCCACAATCAATAAAATAATACGACTCAGAATCATTGGACGGTTTCTCTCATTTCTTTTTGCTTCTTTCTTCATGTCAAGGCCTAAGTAAATACAGCATAATCACATTGACACATCGGTTTTCGATAGATCACCCAAGTTAAGCAACAATGAGCATGATCAGTACCAGATGGATGACCACTTGGAAATACCAGGTGCTGTCAACACCTCCCTGCAAAAAAACTGGATATACATGCAACTGGGGACCACTTTTGAATTTGATATTCTTGAGACACTTCTTTGTAGGAAACTAGTTCAACAACTAGTGGATGCTGCTGGATAGATAAGCCACATCTTCTTAAGGTGGATGCTGCAGAATATATAAGCCATATGCCAGTTGATTTCAAACATTAAATAATCTCAGTTAATTGTTTTTAACTTTTTTTACAAATAATTTACAGATAATTTATGAGTTGACATTTTTTTTTTATCTTGAAGTAGATTTGCTTATTGCAGTGTAATAACTTGTCGTTCTCATTAGTAACCTATGATTTTGACATTTCAAGGCTACTTCCACTGCTTCATCTAGGTACAGCCTCATCATGTTCGCCATAATCAATACTAATATCTCTAAGTTATGTTGCGTTTGCAGTAAAAGAGTTTATTCATACAATTTTAGTGTATGTAATACTATTGAACCCACCACGCACCCACTATGTGTTAGAAAGTGAAAAAGAAGATAAGTAGAGCAAAATTATAGGAAGTGATGTTGGTAGAAAGAGAATGGAGGGGGAAGGTCAGTAAGGCACACAAAAGTAGCTGAAATAAGATTGTTAATCAAGGTGTGGCAGTGACTGGGACAAAAAATCGGACGTAGAGGTCAATATATTTAAGATTAGTTTATAAACTAACTTTTAGATTTATTTAAGGTTAGTTTATGGTAGGGGTGCTAGTTCTATGGACAGTTGACTGTAGATTGAAGCTTAGATCAGATTGGGACAGCAAAGATGAGTTAATGTCAGCCAACAACAAAGAGGCCTTGATAGACACTAAGATATGGACGTTAGCATTTAGAGGAACATGGTGTCACACATAAACCCAAAATATGATTGATGTCTACAAAATGCATCAGAGTTTTCTTCTAAGTTTAGTTTTTTTATATATTTGTAAGCCAGTGTTTGCCCTTGTCAATCACCTTAGATACAGACCAAATTCTGAATAAATGCCGGAATCACGTGCAAGCCATAACTTGAAGGGGGATCCCACGCGAGACATAACTTGAAGGGGGATCCCACGCGAGACATAACTTGAAGGGGGATCCCACGCGAGACATAACTTGAAGGGGGATCCCACGCGAGACATAACTTGAAGGGGGATCCCACGCGAGACATAACTTGAAGGGGGATCCCACGCGAGACATAACTTGAAGGGGGATCCCACGCGAGACATAACTTGAAGGGGGATCCCACGCGAGACATAACTTGAAGGGGGATCCCACGCGAGACATAACTTGAAGGGGAATCCCACGCGAGACATAACTTGAAGGGGAATCCCACGCGAGACATAACTTGAAGGGGAATCCCACGCGAGACATAACTTGAAGGGGAATCCCACGCGAGACATAACTTGAAGGGGAATCCCACGCGAGACATAACTTGAAGGGGAATCCCACGCGAGACATAACTTGAAGGGGAATCCCACGCGAGACATAACTTGAAGGGGAATCCCACGCGAGACATAACTTGAAGGGGAATCCCACGCGAGACATAACTTGAAGGGGAATCCCACGCGAGACATAACTTGAAGGGGAATCCCACGCGAGACATAACTTGAAGGGGAATCCCACGCGAGACATAACTTGAAGGGGAATCCCACGCGAGACATAACTTGAAGGGGAATCCCACGCGAGACATAACTTGAAGGGGAATCCCACGCGAGACATAACTTGAAGGGGAATCCCACGCGAGACATAACTTGAAGGGGAATCCCACGCGAGACATAACTTGAAGGGGAATCCCACGCGAGACATAACTTGAAGGGGAATCCCACGCGAGACATAACTTGAAGGGGAATCCCACGCGAGACATAACTTGAAGGGGAATCCCACGCGAGACATAACTTGAAGGGGAATCCCACGCGAGACATAACTTGAAGGGGAATCCCACGCGAGACATAACTTGAAGGGGAATCCCACGCGAGACATAACTTGAAGGGGAATCCCACGCGAGACATAACTTGAAGGGGAATCCCACGCGAGACATAACTTGAAGGGGAATCCCACGCGAGACATAACTTGAAGGGGAATCCCACGCGAGACATAACTTGAAGGGGAATCCCACGCGAGACATAACTTGAAGGGGAATCCCACGCGAGACATAACTTGAAGGGGAATCCCACGCGAGACATAACTTGAAGGGGAATCCCACGCGAGACATAACTTGAAGGGGAATCCCACGCGAGACATAACTTGAAGGGGAATCCCACGCGAGACATAACTTGAAGGGGAATCCCACGCGAGACATAACTTGAAGGGGAATCCCACGCGAGACATAACTTGAAGGGGAATCCCACGCGAGACATAACTTGAAGGGGAATCCCACGCGAGACATAACTTGAAGGGGAATCCCACGCGAGACATAACTTGAAGGGGAATCCCACGCGAGACATAACTTGAAGGGGAATCCCACGCGAGACATAACTTGAAGGGGAATCCCACGCGAGACATAACTTGAAGGGGAATCCCACGCGAGACATAACTTGAAGGGGAATCCCACGCGAGACATAACTTGAAGGGGAATCCCACGCGAGACATAACTTGAAGGGGAATCCCACGCGAGACATAACTTGAAGGGGAATCCCACGCGAGACATAACTTGAAGGGGAATCCCACGCGAGACATAACTTGAAGGGGAATCCCACGCGAGACATAACTTGAAGGGGAATCCCACGCGAGACATAACTTGAAGGGGAATCCCACGCGAGACATAACTTGAAGGGGAATCCCACGCGAGACATAACTTGAAGGGGAATCCCACGCGAGACATAACTTGAAGGGGAATCCCACGCGAGACATAACTTGAAGGGGAATCCCACGCGAGACATAGTTTAAAAAAAAATCAAATGTAAAACATTTGAAAGTCATCGCATCTATTATGAGCAACTTGAGAAAAATGCATGCAACATAAATCATTCTATCAAAATGTTTGAAATCTGAAACTGATTTGACCTGTAATGGATAACAAAAGAGTTTGTTGCAGAAATGCTCCTCTTAGAATTCATCAAAGAAATTGCAATTGCATGGAAATTTTTGTACTCTTGTTGGTGTTTTTATATGCTTGCTATGTGGAAAAGAATGTACTTTAGTTTGAGGATTGATCATAACAAATTATCCGTTTCCTTTGAAAGAGGTCCACATCCTTATTTGTATGAGTCATGACTTAAAAAACTGAATCACTTGATTTAAATTCAGAGTGTGACGAGTGACCGAGTGATCAAATGACCAATAGGTAGAGAACAATGGACTAAGGATTGAACAATGCGCATGTAGGTATTTTAGGGGGAGGGTACTATGGGTCAGGGGAACAATAAGAATGATACTTGACAGGAGCGGAGATCAGTCAGATGCTTAGTTAGTTGAAGCCTGAACTCAGAGGCAGGCAGTTGGAGTTTGGATACGACAGAGAGTAATTAATCACTCGGATATTCCCGAGGGAGATCGGGAAGATTGAAGCTGAGTGTGGGCAGATCAGACCAAAAAGTACATCACTGAAAACGGACGTGACCAGGCAGATCAATTGACAACATCAGCGTTGCTACTTTTTGGCAACGCAATGTATTCCACACACATATGCACGCAGAGGATAACTGATTGAATTCAAGTACTTCTCTTGAATGATTTATCGTGGTGTGATCACGAGGACGATCAGGCTGCAGGCATTAAATAACCTGAAAATGGTTGCTATACCATAATATCTTGGTTTTAATCTTACTGAAGTGACATAAAAGTGATGCAAAAGTTTTCTGTTCAATTTTACATGACTTTATTGAATGGAGGCCATCTTAAAAAAAAACACTATGTCAAAGATTTTTCATTTTAGGCCAAATTTGAACGTTTTATTTAAATCTTAAAGAGTTGACATTCAATGATTTAAAATTTCACAAGTTAGTTTAACTATCAACTCTGACCTGGGGTACATGATATTTACACTTGTGACTCTCTTAACAATAAAAATCAACAGTTTTCATTCTGTAAGTTTATTTTTGTTTTTTTTTGTTTCAGACTTGTTCCCTTCCATCTAAGATCAATAGTGTACGCACTTTTGGAAAACCCAGTAAAGATGCTCGCATTCTGGGAGACCAGAGAAAATTTTCTTCCAAACCATTTCATAAAACATCTTCTGTACAGGAATCACAAAGAAGTAAGCTGATATTTTCCTTGGCATTAATTTTGAATTATTCCAGATGTTCCTAATAAATGATCGGAACCATCCGACTAAAATAAGGAAATGAAGAATATAATTTTGAATTTGATTTTGATGATGCTTTTAAAGCTTAATAGAATATTATTTTAAGGATGCCAAACATTGTTTTAAAGCTATATAACATCCCAATAAATTTCACATATTTTAAGTTTAGGCTGTAATATCTAGATATTGAAGTTGGAATGTAATATTAAAATTGGAAGGCATGTCGTGGCTGTCTTGATGCATTTGGACTGAACATCTCTTAAAGATGAAATGGCAACCTCTCCTTGTTGGTTGAGACAAAACTTCATCAGTTGTTGTTAATTTTAGTTAAACTTCATCAGTTGCAGGGAGGGAATTCCAAAGTCTAGCAATTTGAAGGAAGAAACTATTAGAATAGAAGGTCTTCCGGCATCTAGAGATCTCTACAGTATAGGTGTGTGCATGTGGGTTTATGTACATCGAAGGGACACAAGTGCTATGAGTTCATCAGAGCACATCGCATTAAAATACTTGTCAAATAAGTTACATTATAGCAATGGGACAGGGGTTGAAGTTTGGTTGACAGTGTGGGGCCTATTATGTTGGAAACTTTTTGTTGAACCCTGTCTAAAAGTGAGACTAGTGTTAGATGTGCCAACCCAGATGTGGCAACAATACTCCATGCATGGGCCAATGGTAGCTATGTAGAGATATAATATATTCTTAGGTGTGTGTAGTTTTCTAGCAAGGTAGAGAGAGCCCATCTTCTTTGGAACAATCTTGGCAATGTTTTCCATGTATTTCTTCCAATTCATGTTCCCTATGAATGTTAAGCTGAGGAGTTTGAATGAAGAGTTCTTAGGTAGCATATTATTAATTTTAATATAATTATTAATTTTATTAATATTATTATTATTATATTATTAATTTTATTATTATATTTATATTATTAATTTTATTATTATATTTATATTATTAATTTTATTATCATTATTATTATAATTATATTATTAATTTTATTATTATTATAATTATATTATTAATTTTATTATTATTATAATTATATTATTAATTTTACTATTATAATTATATTATTAATTTTATTATTATTATAATTATATTATTAATCATATTATTATAATTATATTATTAATTTTATCATTATTATAATTATATTATTAATCATATTATTATTATAATTATATTATTTATTTTGTTATTATTATAATTATATTATTAATTTTATTGTTATTATAATTATATTATTAATTTTATTATTATAATTATATTATTAATTTTATTATTATAATTATATTATTAATTTTATAATTATAATTATATTATTAATTTTATTATTATTATAATTATATTATTAATCATATTATTATTATAATTATATTATTAATCATATTATTATAATTATATTATTAATCATATTATAATTATATTATTAATCATATTATAATTATATTATTAATTATATTATAATTATATTATTAATTATATTATAATTATATTATTAATCATATTATTATAATTATATTATTAATCATATTATTATAATTATATTATTAATCATATTATTATAATTATAATATTAATTATATTATAATTATATTATTAATCATATTATAATTATAATTATATTATTAATTATATTATAATTATATTATTAATCATATTATAATTATATTATTAATCATATTATTATAATTATATTATTAATCATATTATAATTATATTATTAATCATATTATTATAATTATATTATTAATCATATTATAATTATATTATTAATTATATCATTAATTATATTATTATAATTATATTATTAATTATATTATAATTATATTATTAATCATATTATTATAATTATATTATTATAATTATTAATCATATTATAATCATATTATAATTATATTATTATAATTATATTATTAATCATATTATTATAATTATATTATTAATCATGGCAATCGATGGTTGAGAAGATTTTTGTAATTGTTTAAGAAAGATTTGTGTTGTCAAAATTTAATGATACCATCCATTTACGTCCCACTTGCATTACGGACCAGAGGTCATTCTGTAGAATTTTCCCCTCATGTCTGTTATAGAGTGTGGTATCATCAGCAAATATACTCATCTCAGAAACAATTTTATCGGGGAGGTTGTTTATGAATATAAGAAATAATAAATGCCCAAGGATCAATCATTGTGGCACACACACATTTATATCATGCTGTTTTGATATACGACTATCGAGGACAACCTGGATTTTTCTCTTGTCAAAGAAGGATCTGATTATATTAAGTATTCATCCAATAATACCGTATGATTTCTCATAAGACGTTCATGCCAAATCCTGTCAAATTCCTTAGCCTCCTCTGCCTTGTCTAGTACATGGTATACACGTTCAAATATTATAGTTAGAATATCTGCAGTTGAACAAGCTTGCCTAAATTCATATTGTAAGTCAAAAGAAGTTTAGTATATATGAGGTGGTGGAGTAGTGATTGATTGATTAACGACTCAAAGATTTTGTCAAAAAGAGGAAGGAGGCTAATGGGGTAATAATTGAGTGGGTCATTTCTTTCAATAGAATTCTTGAAAACTGGTCCAACAGAAGCAATTTTTCAGCAGTTAGGAAAGCAAGATTTGGTAAGGCATTTTTTGAAGTTTTTTGTTATATCATAAATATGAGAAGGAGTGATTTTCAGATCATCGAGTGTGGCTTCTATCTGTAAAAAGAAATTTTGGAGGGAGTGGTTTGTCGAATCTAATGTGGAGTTGGAAATGAACTGCCAGGCAAGCAGGTTAGCTTTCTCAGTTGCTGTGCGGGCAATCTAATGGTTGTTGGATAGTGGGAGAATTGTTTCTTATTCATTATTTATACCATACTGCTATAAATTTTATATTCAAGAGAAATTTCCAGTAATTTTTATAAAAGATTACCTTTTCTGCATGAAATTTACCCTCTCTTTGTTTTTGCCAGTGAACACATCTCCAAATGTAACGCTAAGATCAGGTAATAAACGCCCAAAAAAGATTCAAGTCATATCAGAGAAGAGGCCAGCTGGAATCAAAGTGAATTGTCCAATGCCAGAAACTCTTACCTCAACAGACAAGGGTATGTATTGCTAATGGGAACATCTATCAAAACAATTAATTTATAGATTTCTTAATTCACATACCAACAGTTACTCAACAATGCCCAGGTCTCAAATATATCGAACATGATGAATAAAATTTGCAAAAAGTATAAACCTCTTTCTTCCCATTTCAATTAAATGCTACAATTACTCTTCTGAAAAAGTTGTTTACAAAAATAAAACATTTAAAAAACTTTTAATTATTTAAAACCAAGCTAAAGCATTTTTTTTTAAATTATAATTAACAATTATTTAAAATCAAAAACATGAATTCTACAATTCATACAGTCTGATATGTTCCTAACTAAACAATTCAGACGTTTAAGTCAGCTTTTAAAGTAACACTCATAAGAAAAATTGGAAATATGTATTTGAAGTTTTAAGGGAGTTATGTCTCCATGAATTATTTAGCAGCAGGGCATGTAGATATTTGGTGCATAGACGATAACATAGAGATTTAGGAGCGCTTCCATTGTCTTCCATAGAGATTTTAATACATATACAAATTTCATCAAAATAGGATATATTTAAAGTTTTAAAGGATGTTTGACCCACTCCACCTCCTTTAATTTAGAGTGCATTTATTATATACAACCACTTCCATTGTCTTCCCTAGAAAATCTTATATATAGGATTTAAATTTCATAAAAATAAGAAATATATTTGAAGTTTTTAAAGGATTATGCACTTATAAACTTCTTAAAGGTGCACTTAGAGATTTGGGAATACTTCTATTGTCTTCCCCAGTACATTTTATATAAGAATAAAAGATTTTGTGTAGATTCTCTAACCTGTATTTCTATAAGAAACGCACAAACATTGAGTTATATTTAAAAGAAATGTGGTAAATTTTTTACAATTAACTTTGTAGGTTTATTTGTCTTGCTTTCCTAAAAGAGTATGTCTGACATAAGGTCAGTGTAATATGAGATACCTGACTCTAAGACATACCCAAGGTAGGTTTAAAAATCTTGGGTCTTACTTGAAACAATGTCAATTGTTACATTAAATGTCATCAAAAGATGTAATATTGTTAATATAAATTTATTTTTACAGCATATCAATGCTTTTATGTTATTTTAATGTCAAATCACAATAACTAATGCAAATGTTTCGTTGAAGACGTATTGCTATTTTTACCTCTAGGTTGAGGTCATACTTTTTCTAACTGTATTAATGCATAACTGTATTAATGCATAAAAAATTTCCTTTAACAATTATAAGAAACTTTTCCAACCACCGATTTTCATGGCAAATAAAACCCTACCTGAAAGTCATACATTCAAACTTCTCTACCTAACATTCACAGGTAACATGAACTGTAACAAAAGCACAGAAGACACTGTCAAGGCTGCTGCAAGGAAGGTGTGTTCCATGGAGTTTTATGGCCACATTTGGGTTAGAGCATGAGCTGATAGTCTCTCCCTTTAAACAGGATCCAAAAACGAGCCTCTAATCTATTAGGTCCTGTACTGTCTAGCAAGCTCCAACCTCTGTCCCATCAATGCATCCCTGTGTTTGTTTTATAATATGCTGCAATAATTTGCTGCACTGGTGCTGTTTCAGCATAAATTGAGGTGAATCAAATTTAAACAAAACAAAAAAATTAAGAATAAAGATAATAGGATTTGAACTTGGTGGAGTTAAACCAGCTTAAGCTAATCATACTCCATCCTTATTCTTTCTTTGATACAATCACAAAAATTCTGGTGCTACCAGATCAGGCTGTCTGAAGATCCCAGCTTCCTGACCTAAATATGCAACATTGATGTTAAGTTGTATTATTTGGATTCTTCAGATTACTGTTCTCATCTTGAGTTTTATTTTCACAATGTTTCAGTCGCTGTAACCTCCGACTTTCTTCAGGTTTATCTTATCAAAGGCGGGAATTTTTCTGTTGAACTCTGGGGGAATCTGCACAGAATCGAAGGGAACCCTTTATTTAATTCACAGGGGTAGCATGCTCTCATTCTCTCAGCCTTGTATCATATTTTGGAGTATCACTGGCACTGAAGATTGAACCTCTAACCTTCAGAAGAGTGTAACTTTAGAACTGAGTCAAGGGTTCTTGTGAACAATTATAGTGTGAATTTTAGAAGCCATAAACCTATTGTTTTCTAGATGTACAATCTTACGACTTATTATATTCATTACTACACACACACACACACACATATATATATTTCCTAAGTAACTAGAGACCTCTTCAAGTGATACAGCTTATACCAAAGCAAATTTTGCTTTTGCGTAAGCTATATCGCCTGAAGAGGTCTCTAGTAACTAGCTGACCGAAACATGCTCATGACTGTGCAGAGGCATATTACTGCTTATGTAAAAACAAATAAAGTGTATACCCTGCTCTAGTTTGGTATTAAGCATTCTTGTATAAACCTCATTAAACTTCATCGATTACTTAACCTCTGGAAAACAATAACCTCAGATTATATATCTCTCCTCTACAAAACCACCAAACACCAGGAATAAATCTTTTAAGGCATAAACAACTTGAAGCATGAAAACTTTTACTAAAAAGAATGGATTTGGCATTAAATAACCCAAAGTGTTGAGATACCATAAAACAAAACAACCCAACCAAACCAATCACAAAAAGTACATATTTTTTAAAATGTATTTGTCATTGTTAAAAGGGAACTTACAGATGCAAACTTCAAATGTATGAATAAAAAAAATTTTTAATTGTAAAAAAGTTATATATTCTGCTTTTAATGCATTCTTTCTTTCTTTTTCTTTTTGTAAAAAAATTAATTGAATTGAATTTTTTGTTTTTCCAGATAAAACGGATTTAAATCATGATTTTCTCTCACAATCTTTGGATTCAAACAATTCTTTGGCAACTGATGTTCTAGAGAGAACACGTAAAAGGCTGAACTTTTGGTGATCATTCATCGATTTTTTTTTTTTCTTCTTTACATTTATACTATCAATTTTATCTGAATTTATATTTTCTATTTGAAAATATTCTGAAATTATCTTATAAAAATATTTATACGGACATTTTTGCTTCATACATATCATAAAAAGATGAATTAAACAAATGTTTTTATATATCTACTAAATAAAGTTTTATACAAAAAAAAGTATTGTTTTTCATTGAATACAAAAAAGTATTGTTTTTCATTGAATACAAAAAAGTATTGTTTTTCATTGAATACAAAAAGGTATTGTTTTTCATTGAATACAAAAAGGTATTATTTTTCATTGAATACAAAAAGGTATTATTTTTCATTGAATACAAAAAAGTATTGTTTTTCATTGAATACAAAAAAGTATTGTTTTTCATTGAATACAAAAAGGTATTGTTTTTCATTGAATACAAAAAGGTATTGTTTTTCATTGAATACAAAAAAGGTATGGATCAATGTGACTAACATGTAGACTTTTTTATTTTTAGAGAAAATATTACAAGTTACCAAATCATCAATTCTCTGATGAGAATATTTAAAAGATCAATATTTTTAATGGGACGCAAAAAATATCTAGATTTACATCTAAAAGTTTCCCTTAATTCGGCTGCTAATGGGTTACGTAATCATCATTATGGTAGTCTGACGCCATTTCACCGTACCACTATCACACACCAGGTAGGTCTTCAGAAGTGCATTGCGAGTCTGTTGTTAGTTGCTTGATGTGGTTCAGTGTCATTTCCCCACTAGACCACATCTCTGTTTTGACATCCGAAAGAACATCGCTGACGATTTCCTTCACTTTCCAGCAAATCTGGTTCTTCTTTCTTTGATTACAGCTGAGATCCAATGAAGATGTTCTTTGTCTGGTGCTATATTCAGATGTTAGGAGCAGCTCTTAGCATTCTGGTGTACGCACCATCAGTTTCCTCTCCAATCTTTTTGTAGAACACCCAAGCATTACTTTGATATACCAGAACTGATGTAATAATTGCTTCCAACAAGTCATGTTTCATCTTTTGACTTTCAAATTGTTTTCATCTTGTCCGACCCAGGTTTTACTGATTCGTAATTTTCTTTTGAAACTTTATTGCAAATATAAGTAAACATATTAACATTTTTAGATAAGTCCCATTTACAGTGTGGAGATAAGAACTCCTATCCAGTTTCCCCAGGTTACAGAATTGTCTCTAGACATAGTCAGCTGTAATATATAAAAACACAGGCTGCTGTCTGCCAGGGTTACAGTGAATCCATAAGAAATGACAGATGAACATCCCAGTTTAAATCAATGTGCATCATTGATTTAAACTGCGCTTTAAGTAAAAAAAAAAATAAAATAAAATAAAACCGCATTGTCCATAGACAAAATATCAAAAGATCTAATATGACTTGTGCAAATATATTGTTTACGAAGTGTGAATTTCATTATCATTGCAGAAATTTAAACCAATTGACATCAGTTTATAATTATCAGCACAAAAATATTTTATTGAAAAATTATTCTAGGTAAAAAGAAAGTTTTCACAGATTCTTGACAACATTTGTCAATATGATTTAACAACATTTTTATAATACTGAGTGTCTAACATTGTGTGGGGAGTTTTATCCCCACCAGAAATAGCTGTTTGTCTCTTTAACATATAATTAGTTGGCTCATTGGATAGTGACATCTTCCAGCAGTAATAGCAATAATAACAATATTTTTTTCTCTTCTTGTGACTGGTTTTGTTTACAGCTTATTAACCATTTATGGGCTATTTAATGCTGAATAAAGTCAAATTTTATCTCCCTAGAATACTTTGCTTAGACTATATCATTCTCAGAAAAAAAATTTCACAGAGTACCATCATTACTCAAGAACAGGAAAATGGAGCACTCCAAAAAAAGCATCCCATCAATAACACTACTGCCAGAATACATTGCTCTTTGGCATTAGTAATCTTTGTTCTCCATATGATTGACCTCATCTATTTGGCATAAAATAAAAAGGAGAAATAAGGTTTTAAAATATTTTTTGAAGAATCAGACTGAATAATACAATTGAGGATATTAGGGTATGACATAACCAGATTGATTGGATCAGACCTCTCTAGTCTCCTGTTGAACCAAAGTGGAAGAATGGCTCAGCCACAGAATCTTGTTCTAAAACATTGGTCACCAACCACAGCCTACTGATGGCCTAGTGTTTTCTGGGTGGAGAAATGCATACCAGTCTGCATGAGGTTGAAGTTGTGTCTAGAAACAATAAAGCAAGAACAACAAATAACTCCATTATCTGTTCTGGGATTTGATCTAATTCTTGCAGCATAAATTGCCAGATAAATTGCATTCTCCCAACTAACTCGTGTTGGGTGCATTTGATCATTTTGAGGCTTAACTTCCAAGAGACAGCAACTTCATGTATATATAGCTCTAAATTAACTTTTGTTCATTTAACATCATTTTTCCTTTGATTAGGAGGTCAGACATCATCTGATATTTTGCAAACTCCCTCTTCAATTCTCACAGGTAAACTATATACTTCCAAAGTTCTTTTTTTTTTTTTTATAAACAAAGGAGGCACCACTTATCAAGGCCCGTAGGCCACTCAAGAATAAGGGTTAATGAGTGTGCAGTAGTCAATGGGACAATATCGTAGTAATCATTAGTAGTGGAAATTTGGTAAATTGGATTACAGTAGGACTCTGGAATACTGTAGCCCTAGGATACAGTTTTTTCAGGTTACTTGCCCTGTTTTATGGTGTTATGTTATTTGATTATATACTGTACTGTATTTTATTACTAATTTTTAATGCCAGATCCCAGGGTCCTACTGTACTTAAGGGGATGGCTCATGAAGAACTTGTTTATGTTGGACTTGATGGTCACACTTGAAGACGACTATATTGTAATCAGCTGGAAAGTAAGGAAATGGAAGAGTTTCACAGGCGTGCAGTTCTAAGAAAGAAGCTTTGTTCATGGAATCTACGTTTAGGTTTAGACACAGATAAAGAGTGGGGAAAATTATTGATGGTCGTTTCAGCTAGATATGTTTTTTGTGAAAGTTTAGTGAGGGGGGGAACTCAGACGGGCACTTGCATTGAAAATAAGAATAAAACAGAGACAAGTTCACAATATCTCTTCTGTGGGAAAGAGAAAAGGGCATCCCCCACTAGGCTACAAAGTCTATTTTGAACTCTGTTAAGACAGGATAAGGTCTTTCTAGCAGATCCTGCTTAGATGTGGCAACAGTACTCCATCCTTCGACGTACTTGGCTCTTATACAGGTAGAGAATTGCATCAGCAGTGGCATATCTACTGGAGCGGTAGAATTATCCCATCATTTTTCCAGTGACCTTGGCAATGGATTTAATGTACGTTTCATTTTAGACCAAGAGTAAAGGTCAGACCCAGAAGCTTGTCAAAACATGAAGCCTCCCAAAGTCGAGAGCCATTTATTTCAATTTATGTCAGACGGAGATCAGAGCATTGATGATGGAAGCTTGGTTTTAGATGCATTAAAATTAACCAGCCAACCTCTTTCCCCATTGTACCACATGCTCAAGATTAGACAAGAGAGAACTTAGTCATTTATAGCCTTGGAAGTGTTGCCATAGATGGTAGTGTTGTCAGCATAAATATCTACGAATGATCTTAGGATGTGATTTGGAAGATCATTGATGTAGATCAGGAAGAGAGTTGGGCCTAGGAGGGACTCCAGCATTAATACTGTGAGCTTCTGATTTATGCCCATCGACCACTACTCTTATGAACCTATTAGAGAGAAATGATTTAATAATTGAGAAGACATTTCCAGCTATATCGTTGCTGGAGATCTTATGGAGTAGACCTTTATGCCATACCCTATCAAAGGCCTTTGATATGTCAACATGTCCTAGAAAGAAGGCCTCTGTCAAGAGATTCGCTAATCCTATGAGATATAACAGTAAGCACATCTGCTGTAGCTCTACCAGAACGGAAACCATACGGCATGTCACTAAGGTTATTTTTGCTGCGGTGGTTGACTACTTCTCTATTTAACAGATTTCAGCAACTTATGCACAGGAGACTTATTGGTTTGTACTTAGAGGGAGATGACTGATCACCTGTATTCTTAAATACAGGGCATACTGATGAGATTTTTCAGGGTGTTGGGAAGCAACTTTCCTTAAGACAACACTTGAACAGTTTTGTAAGTATGGAAGCTAATTCTGGTTGAAGCTTTTCAGCACTATAATTGGCATGCCGTCTCAGGGCTAGTTGCTTTACTGGAATCAAGGTTTTTGATTAGCTTGGCAACATCACGCACAGATATTTGTATGTCGCATAGGGTGCTTTCAGATACAGGAGGAAATATGGGGGGGGGGGTTCGATCACAGAGTAGAATTAGCTGAAAAGAGTCTGGCTTCGTCCGATGCTGACGAGATTACCTCAGGTTCTTTGATGATGGTTGGGATAGCGTACACGCTTCTATTCTGGACCCTGTTTATTATTTGCTCAGCTACTTTGGACTTAACGAACTGAGCATACAACTCTCTCATTCTTTTACAGTGGTTGCTTCTGAAAGTGGCTGTTTAAATCTCAGTACATCTATTCTGTTGTAAGCAATGGAAAAAGTAATTTCTGTGCTAAATAGTAGCAGCACATTCTGAAGAGAACCATGGCTGGCTGTTAGGTTTTTGCTGGAAGTTTTTGAAGGGTATTTTTGAAATTATGTTCAGAAATATTTTTTATCTGGATAAAGACTGATAAAAGAGATAATACACTGATAATTTGCATACAAGACTTTTTTTTTTTTTTTTTTTTGCACATTACCACAATAAAAGTGGTGCCAATATACTACATATAGCAACAAATAAAACCATTCAAAAATGCACAATTATCAAAATTGCTTTGATTTATATTCTTTGTATGCAAGAAATGACCTTCCTTGAATCTTTGCTGTTGATTTCTTTTTGTAACCTCCACCATACCAAAGCAGAAACATCTTGAAAAATCTCACATGCAGTGAACACCGAAATAGTTTTGATAAAACAGTTAAAATAAAAATAAAAAAACAAAAAAGAAAACAAACAAAAACATTTTTAACATTCATTTATTCACAAACAAACTTTTTTTTTGGAATGTTGTCCATCAGTTAGATAAGAGATTTTTTTTAATTACAGTTCAATTATTGCTAGTCAACATTAACAAAAGGGAAGGGAGATATTTTGATCTAAGGTCTCTCTATATACAAATATATGCTGGCTTGGAGGATTCCAATTTTGATATTTTTTATGGAAATGGAACAGTTTGAGAAATGCACAATTCATGTTACTCATTCAGAAAATTTCTAAAAACATACTTTAAACAAACACGCACATATACTTTGAATTTATCCATTCATTCAGTTGGACAGATTAAAGTCCCAGTTTTGCTTGTTCGTATACAATCCTAAACGACATGGAAGAAGAATCTAGACAATCACTTAAAAGTCCAAAGAAATTGCATTTTCTAAACTCAGATAAAAAAAAAAGCTATTGGGAAATGGGCAAATTAGCAGTTTAAAAGACAACCAAAAACTGATTTTTGCTTAAGAAAGGAGGGAAACATGTCAACTGATACATTGAAAAAAAAAAAAAAATGCATGATCATTTAATAATATTACACTAAAGCCGAGTGAAGCAACACGTTTCCTAAAAGTTCTTATAGTTTAATGACATAAAAGTACATGCTAAAATATTCCTTAGTTCTGGATTATGTTTGAAAAAAAAAAAAAAAAAAAAATCAATTTAAAGCCATGATTTGTAATTAGTCATCCATTTCTCACTTCAATAATTTCTATTCTTTATTCAACAATAAATAATTTTAATGTCTATGAGTGAGGAAAATGGACTTTTTTTTTTTCAACATTATGTAGTTGAAAAAATATTTTGATTAATTAAAACCAATTTTACTATCAAATTTGCATACATGTTTATGATATGTATAAACACACACACACATGTAAATAAAATAAATCTCTGCAATTCTAACGTATCCATAATGATAATATAGAAGTAAAGAAACTAATTTTTGGTTATGCAAGAAGAATGGCTTAACAGACATCACAGTTTGGTCTTAATAAAAAAATCAAAGTGAAATAGTCTAGAATATATTAAATTAAGTTTTATTTCATAGAAATATTTCATACAATTCATAATTTTTCTTTTTAAAACATCTTATTTTCAGCAGTAAAAGGTAATATTTTTTCAAAGACAACAGAAAATGAAATAAAAGTTAAAGATTTAAAAACATCGTCATGTCTAGGCCTATAATAGAAACACGTTATGAAATTTATTTATTCAAAAATGTTTGATTTGTGAAAAAAAAAAAAAAAATTAAGTCAAAGTAATCAAATTTCTTTCAATAACAAGTTTAATATGATAAGATGATGATAATCCAAAGTTAAACAGAAATTGTAAAATAATACACTTAAATATGCTAAGTCTTGATGAAAAAGCAGAACTATTTGTAATCATATTTGTAATATAATTTACTGACCTATTAAAATTATTTTCTTGAAAAATTAAAATTATTTTCTCTACACTCAAACAATTGTAATTGACCAATAAATCCAATTACAAATATTGGCAGATAGATGAAATACGACAGTTAAAAATTAACAGAAAAACTGATATATTAGGGAAAAATTAGGGAAAATTACGGAGTAGAATTTTAATAAGAAATATCAGTTTTAGAGTGTATTATTGATTGTTTATTAGCACAAACACATTTTTATGTCATTAAAATGAAGAACAGGTAAAATCTTTCATTAAATATGTGTGCAAATGTTGAATCAGAAATACAATAAAATCTGGTATTTTTTATTTGAAATTTTACCCAATAATTTCCTGTAATTTTTGGTGTACATAACTTTTTGCCTGATACAAAGTTTTACAGTTAATTTATTTTGAATTGTCATATTTCAACTGCATATTTCTAACTACAAACCCCAAAATATTTAGTAACATCTTTAATATTCCAAACTTTTTTCAAAAGTCAAAGAATGTCACATTTTAAAGTAATATTTTTCTAAAAATAGATATAAAGTTCATATTTTGATTAAGAAAGAAAAAAGGAAATTTTAGTTGTCTTAACCGAAATCTACTCCTTATTTCGTTCTGTATCTTTTTTTTTTCTATAAAGGAATTTAGAATTTTTGCAGAAAAAAAAGTCCCCCATCCATTTTTGTTTCCAAAAATAATCGAAGAGGATTGCATATAATTTAATGGAAGAAAGAAAATAGATGAAAGAAGTTTCAAATGCAATTTAAATTTCCAGAATTTATCAGTAGAATTTCTAAAACCTCAGCAACAATTAACGAATGGCCGGGGAGGGAGGGGTGTGGTACAAAAACAAAAACATTAGAATAATCAGAACATAAGATTCAGCCATCAACTGCCGTCACAGTAAATGCTTTCGCTTTAGGGTCATCAAATCTGTCCATGGTTTTGATGTCCATGATCATATAAAGACCAAACGCTATGATCAAGGCGAGGATGAGCGTACTGAAGAGACCCATCCAGATTCCAATGGTGAAGAATCCTGTGCAATCCCAAACTGTTGAAAAAGTTCCATTTACTGCATTGAATGGCTGCAACTGTGAAGAAGAAAAAATAGTATAGTTTGTTAGATTATGGAAATTTTTTTTTCTTTTTTAAAAGCATATATTGAAAATAAAATGAGACAATCTGAACAGTATTGAGAGACGTTTGCAAAATGGGAAGTTTCATTGATTTGCTTACGTTAAAAGAATTAGATGAGTGCTGTTGCGTTAAGATGTAAAACAATTTTTTAAAAATGTTAGTCGGCAAAAGAAAGCAGAGGGAAACACAAGTGGAAGTGATAGAGAGATGTGAGAGAAAGAGGGATAAATGAATACCTAGCCAGAAACAGATTAGTTTGGAAAGCGTCAATTTCTAAAGGCCAGGAAATTGAAACCTAACCAGTGAGGGTTGAGGACGTGTTGGATGGAGAGAAATAATGAGACTGATACAATGCATGCACAATGCAAGTTTAAGAGACCTAGATTGGTGAGGTCAGAGAAATATTAAGTCTGCACCCTATAGGGAGAAGTGTTGCAGATTAGATTTTGATGGCATGAATCTGTGGAAAGAGTAGAGGAGTTCTTGGATTAGCAGATATAGAACAGTCTTAAAGTGTTAGCAGAAAAAAAAGCAAAGGAAAACAAAAGTGGTAAAAAGAGGGATATATAAAGACCTGACCAGAGACAGGTCAGGTTTTAATGTAGTGGAGAAATCTAGTCTCCCACTCAAAACTGATACTCTGGATAGGAATAAAAATGACCAATATAGTCTTGTTGACATTCCTTCATGAAGATGCGCACCTCAAACAATAAATCCATCCCTTCTCCAAAATGATGACCTCCTTAGACAAAACACATACTACACTTTAATCCTAACCAAAAGGCTGGATTTGTTTACGCGTTTCCTGTAGCAACACAGTTAAACAGTCATATTATAGGGTGAATCCTCCTATCAAAAAAGGGGTACTCTGATCAGATCACAAAAATAGTCTGGTCGCTTATCCATTCCCTCAGCAAGTCCATACTCAAAACATTAGCATCATAAGAAAAACGAAAAGTTATCATCTAAAAATATTCAAAAGGTTTGTCAATCATACCGATGAGAATAACATTCATGTTTTTCTAAAAAGGAAACCATAAACTTATTTATGGCCACATATTAAGGCAAAACAATTATTTATGGCCACATATTAAGGCAAAACAATTATCTGCAATAATTGTATTTGGAATGGAAACTTTTTTTTTGATAAAATTTATATTTATGAAATTATGAGACAACTTCATGCTTGTGTTTTTCTTCTGTCAATAGAGTTTTAGTAATTACACATTGAATTATTTAAATTTCTTTTTAATCAAATATTTATTGAAATCAAAAATGCAAAAGTGTAAACTAAACAGAATTCTTAATATTTTTTCAAGCTTCAATAATATTCACTTTGTTCAACACACAAGAATGACACTACATAGACAGTTTTACCCCTTCCTGCATTCATCACATAATTAGCACACCATCACTCTATAAGTCTGTTTTTTTTTTCTTTAATGAAGAGCCAAACCGGAAAATTTTTTGGGGGAAAAAAAAAAAAAGAAAAAAAAGAAAAAACTGGGCAACAAAATTAGTTTTCAATAAATAAACCATTTTATTTCATTTTCATTCTTTAAATTACTAAAAACATTTTTAAGCCATTTGCTGCTTATCAAGATAAGAGTAGAGGAGTCAATTTTTTTTAATGTCGTTTTAAGCAAAAACAGTACTTACTTGTCATGTTCAAAATAGTAATATATCAAAAAATTACAAAAATTCATTGAGTAGAAAATTATTTATAGTTGAAAGCAAATGGCAAATGAGAGAAATTGCATTTCCTTAGAAGATTGCAAATACAAGGGATATACTTATCTCCCTTTTTGTCACTTTAATGACCGATGGATTTCAGACCATAGCAATAAACTTCTTTTTTTTTACTAAAAACTCAACATTTTTGGATATATTACTATTTTCGACATAATTACATAAGTATTGTTGTTTTTGCTTAAAATTACATATTTAAAAAATCGATCTGCTGACTATCTTAACAAGCGCCAACCATTTTAATAAATAAATGAACTCAAGTTTTCATCTTAATGTTTTACATAAAAAAATTTCAGGGAAAATATTGTTTAGCTTTTCTCAGAAACAAGTGAACTAGCTGGTACACAATTTGGTAAGATTTTGCTAGAATGTAAATGAAGAGAAATACAACACAAGTTGATGTACAAATTGGAAGAGATTTAAAAAGTAATCTCCACTGCTAAACGTGAAAGACAAATAGTGTTGATGTCGAAATTCAAACAAGATAGAAAGATGAAAGCAACGTTTTATTTGCTATATTTTTTGTTCTCATAAAATTCTATAAAAATGGAAATCGCAAGAAAAAAAAATTTACAAAAAGGGGGAAAAAAAATGTAGAATTTTACAAAAAGTGGGAATGAAATTCAAGAAAATTTGCCATTTTTCCTCACCTGAATATTTTCCAGTCGTGCCATGACGACACTTGTAGCTTCTGTAACGTTAGATTTCAGCAATGGTGGTGCCGTACAATGGTATGAAAAGCCATTTGGTGCTGCAACATCAGAAACAAGCAAAGCTACACTGTTTGCTGCTTGACCCTTCACAGTGTAATCAATATTAAAGCCTTTTAAGTCCCAGCCATTTCTTTTACTTATTGTGAAGTTCAAACTGAAAATAAAGAAAAAAGTTTTTAGACTTGAAACCAACTGATATAGCCATTTTGAATGCAATTCCTTTCTGGATTAATAAATATGTTAACAAAATATTCAAATACATTTTAATAAAAGAAATTTTTTACTGAATCTAAAGACACCATTGAAATTTTCCTTAAATTCTACCTACGATCACGAGGAATAATCATCGATTAGGTCCATAAAATAACTGAAACATTAGAACATAAAGAAATAAAATACATTTTTTAAAATAGATTTTCCTCATTTCAAAAAACAAAATTAAAACAAAAATATCTCAGTAAAGTATGTGTTTGAAAGGTTTAAACATTCAAATAATTTTCATTCTTATTTTTAGGATTTAAAGTAATTTGTTTTTTTAATCATTCAAATTTGTTCATACATATTCATTAAAGACAAAAATTGTAAACATATCTACATTTGAAATTATTTTGTTCTTTAAAAAGATAAAACTTTTCCCCAGCAATATATCTCCAAACAGACAACACGAGGCGAATATATATATATTTTCCCCCCAAACCTCTGGCCTTGATGGAGAGGAGACAAAATCTTGCTGCTTTTGGAAAAAAGGTACGATTATGAATATCTCCAGTATCAAATAATTCTTATACACTATGCAATTTACTTTATGTATGAAAACCAAAGAGGGGAGATATAACATATGAGAAATATTTGGAATCAAGTCTTCCCTTGCTGTTATTTCAGATCATTTGAAACCATAGCAGCAAGTTTTAGTCTTCTCTCCATCAAGGCCAGAGCTTTTGGGGCAATATCAGATACTAGCATGGATACCCAGCATTGCCTGGGTTGACATGAAGTTCTGTTTAAAACACGCCTGCTTTACTAATTTTCATCATGGGTAATATGAATACCCCCACAACAATTTCAAAAATCAAAGAACGGATAAAAACAGGTAAATGTAATCGCCTCCAAAAAGAAGTATCTGATACCCTCTCCATCAGATAGGGATCACTGTCCTAAGAAAACTCACGATTTTGTGAACCTAAAAAAATAATGTTTATAAACATTAATGCGTGCGTTTATTTTGGTGAATGTGTAGTTTAGCGGACAAAAATATAAAAACTATTTTTATATAAAACACATTGTTAGACCCAAAGGCTGAAATAAAATCAGAAAAAAAATTTCATTTTTATTATTTTTTATCATTTATATTTATTATTTATGGCCGCTATATTGATTTTAAAATTTGGTCTTTCTAAGGTTTGGCAGATTGGCCTTTTTAAGCTCTTTCATGAACTATGTTTTTAGGCGCCATCTTTTTTTTTTTTTTTTTTTTTTGGTAATAAAAGAGCGTAAAAAAGGCCAAATTTGGCCTTTAAAAGGCCAATCTGTCAAACCTGAAAAAACATCCAAATGTTAAACATGTAAGGCGTGCACATTTAGTCGAATAAGAAAAACATAAAAATGAATTTTTTTTTGTTGCTTTTATATCAGCCTTTTGGGTTTTTATTTTTTTTTGTCTATCAAATAATTTACGCTGCTAAACCACGCATTTACCTTTATTTTTTTGTAAGGGCACTTTTTTACTGGCTTTTTTTGTAAAGGAAATTTTCGATTTGCTTTTATTGGGGGGGGGGGGGCTTTTCGATTTACTTTTAATGTAATTCCCTCGCCCCCAATTGAATGTGTCATATTTTGGGGTCAGTTTTGTTTATTAAATTGTTAGATGAAAGTAGAGAATGGTCTCATAAAAAAATAATTAAATTTATCGTTATTTTATGTTTCCAATGTAATTTCCCCCACCCCACTAGAAAAATTACCAATTTAAGTATAGCCCTTTAAGGAATAAAATAAAACAAACAAATGAAATCTTTTCAGTTTTTTTCATAAGGGTTTTTTTTTTAAATATTAAAAAAAGCCAAACATTTTCCTATCTACACAGAACAATTTTTCCAGCTAGAAACTTAATGAAATTACCAAATGATTTTATTTGGCGAACGTTTGTTTTTTACGCATAGCATCTAGAGGCAAATAACTCTAAATAAAACAAGTTTTTAAAAAAGATCGCTGTTGGAATTCCAAATAAATTGAATTAAATATATTATCAATATAATTGTTGTTTAAAGTTTATTAAATAACTATTTTAAATAGAATACTTAAAACAATTCTTTCGCTAAAAACATTAACTAAGATACCACTATTTAGTAAAATCGATTTTTCTTAATGTCATATGCAAATAAGGTGATCTCTTAATTGTATATTTTTGCAAGAATCATACTATATATAGAAATAACTGAAAGATTAAAGTAAGACACGTTTTGTATATATTAATCAAATTGTAAACAAATAAACAAACAGGAATGCGAATTTATATATATAGATTTTATAATTCATATGCAAAACTAGGAAAACAAATGACACACTAAATACCACTAAATTATCGCCCCATTAGTCTCCTCCCGCTTTTCGCCAAAATATTTGAGTCCTTAGTTAATCAAGCCCTGGTCTAACACTTAACAGCTGCTAAATTCCTGACCGACAAAAAATATGGATTTAAGCAAGCCCGTTCAACAGCAGATATCTTAACTATAGTCTCTGAACGTATATACCATTCACTGGACAAAACAGGGGAGGGTAGAGCGGTAGCCCTTGATATATCTAAGACTTTTGACAGGGTATGACATGATGGTCTTCTAAGGAAAATTAGATCATATGGGATCACTGGAAGAATACATAATGTAATTAATTCCTTCTTAAGTAAGAGAAAAATCCAAGTTGTCCTCGACGGTCGTACATCTAAACAATATGATATAAATGCAGGAGTACCTCAGGGGTCTATCCTTGGACCTTTATTATTCCTGATATTCATAAATAACCTCCCTGATGAAATTGTTTCGGAGATGGGTATATTTGCCGATGACACCACTCGCTATAACAAGCATGAGGGGAAAACAAATGAACACATATCTAAGGAAATGGCAGAAACACTAGAGAATGACCTCCAATCTGTAGTGGAATGGGGACAAAAATGGATGGTCACATTCAATGCTGCCAAGACTAAGCTTGTTTCCTTCAATAACTACAAGAAACCTTCTCTACTACCAGTAGCAATGGCCAAGAACACATTGCCCGAAAGTACTTCTTTTAAACTCCTCGGCCTAACGTTTACAGGGAACATGAACTGAAATAGGTACATTGAGAGCATTGCCAAGCCAGCTGCAAAGAAGGTGGGCTCTTTCCACCGTGCTAGAAAATTACTTACGCCTGAAAGTATCCTGTACCTCTATAAGACCACCATTTGCCCATGTATGGAGTACTGTTGTCACATTTGGGCTGGTGCATCTGCTGCTTGTCTCTCACTTCTGGACAGAGTTCAAAAGAGAGTTGCCAACCTGATAAGTCCTGAACTGTCATCTAGGCTTCAGTCTGTCCCATCGACAAAATGTTGCATCCCTCTGCCTGTTCTACAAATACTTTAATGGTGAATGCTCTGACGAACTGCAAGCACTTGTACCTCCTCAACGTGAATACCCCGGACAAACCGGACAAGCAACTAAGTCCCATCCCTTTACAGTAGAGATCCCTAGGTGTAAGAAAGCCTTTTACTCCAATAGTTTCTTCCCCAGAACTGTAAGTCTTTGGAACTCCCTTCCAGGATTCTGCTTTCCCAACTGTACTGATATACAGAAGTTCAAGTGTAATGTGAACAGACATCTTGCTACTCATCTCCCTTCATAATGCCCCTGCAAATTATGTCCCCAATAGTAGCCCTCTACTTCAAAGTGACACTGACTTGTTTGGGGTGAAAATTGAAATAAAAAAAAAAAAAAAATCCTTTAAAATTACCACTATTATAGGTTTTCAAGGATCCTGAAAACGAAAATAACAGTTAAAATCCCAGGAAACAAGTAGTTTATGACGAAATTATAACTTTAAAAAGTATGAATTTAATGTAAAATGAACACCCACTCAAATTTTAGAGTGGGGCACCTTATTTTTTTTAGGGGTAGTGTTTATTTGGTAATTGTGGCCTGGTAGACCAACACAAAACCTTGCCAAGACCCCACCCCCACACACACTACAAGACCTGTAATTTTTTTTAGTGATATCAACAGTTTGAAATGCTGTTTCTTGTATTTAATCTCACTTACCTAAACAATGAGGAGTTATCTTCCCTTCATTTTTGCATATAAATGTATCCTCCCTTTTTATTGATGGGACATATTTATTTATTTTTATTTTCTTAAATATTTAAAATAAATATGCCCTGTCAATAAAAGGGAAGATGCATTTATATGCTAAAAACAAAGGGCAGGTAACTCATCACTTAGGTAAGCAAAGTTAAATACAAAAACAGCGTTTCAAACTTATCGCAAAAAAAAATGTTTTAAAATAACATCTATTTAAAAAGTAATAAAATCATGCATAAAATTTGACAGTAGTAAAATGCCATATTTCAGATCGTGTAGTCATGGGATTGAACCTTGCCAAACAAGTTTAATCATGCTTATAATAGCTGATAACTAGAATCACACATGTCTATGGATAACTTTTATGCACATAAAAAAAAAAATAAAAAAAATTATTTAATATATATGTGTGTGTGTGTGCGCATGCACACACACACACACTACATGCACAAATTTTCATTCAACATTTTGGTCATGTGGAGGAAAACCATAAAACGATTGACATAGTGTTATTTGATATATAAATAAAAAAAATATGATCACTTACTTGCATGTTGCTGTCAGTTGCTGGTTTTCAGAAACCAAAGTGAACCCCATTCTGAAAAAAAAAAAAAAAAAATTTCTTAAGATTTATTTTGAATTCGTGGAGATATTTTGTCTTGTATCATATTGATGTGACAAAGACAGAAAACATCACATTCCAGCCAGAAAACAAATAACTGCAGGTATCAAATCAAGCCTGCAAGATTTTTGTTTTGTTTTTGCAATGCTTTTAATGTAATCGAAAGCAGGCATACACACACTCACATTGAGCAAAACACAGCTGTATAGCTTGTCCTTATTTTAACAGTATCTTGAGGAAAGTCTCATATTTCCATCATGTTTTCTTACTATCCCCCCATCCGTAAACATCTCACCATTTTGGAGGCACAAATATAAAAAAAAGTATATATTACTATAAGAATACTTGATTAACCAAAATCATCTTTTATCAAACCACAGTACTTGTCAAAGAAAACCTGAATAACAAAAACAACTCTAAAATTTAAGAGATATAACAAGCACGTTCAATAACAAAAAATACTAATTCCAAACATCACTACTGAATCAGTACTGGGAGCTTAAAGAAATCAAATGCTCGCCAATAATCAAATTGAAAATATTATAATGAGCCAATACATGTACATTTAGATTATCCATGTAAATTATGTTTGAATGAGAAGTGTGAAATTTTAAAGAACTTACAAAACTGTAGATCTAAAGTAGCAACAAATAGGAAGATGAATTAAAAAAAAATTATTCCATGCTAAAATAAGTCACCTCTTTATTTGACACACTTACAAAAGACGTCATGTAAAGATCAACTGAGTTTTTGTTTGAAAGAAGTTCAGCCAATGAAAACATTAATCCAGGAGAGAGAAATAATAATGAATCTGATCAATTAGTTACACTACTTAGATATATATAAAAACGATCAGTAACAAAAAATAATGTACTTAACCTGATGATTTCCTGCAGGAATGAAACAGAAGTTTCTGTATTGCTTAATTGCCATAAATATATTTTCGTACTAATATATAGTGTCTGAATGATGCATATATTTTATAGATTTTATGGGAATACTTCATTATATGGAGACGTAAAGTCTAGATAAGACTTTGGCCCATCCTCATATTATCAGGTGGACATATGCAATTACATGAATGACTTATCTTGTTTATTATCTTACATTGGTTAATTGTAGTCATGGCTTTCAAATGAAAAAAAAAAAGTACACTCTTACTACATAGACTTTAGAAAAACTACTATTACTAATTTATAACTAGCAAACTTATTATTGTAGCTTTTTGTTAAAACTAAGCTAGCATGAACGCCCGACAAAGCCTGGTCATAAAATATGCTTAAATATCATATTTTAATTCTTGCAGATTTCGTATATATTATTATATTGATTGATTGATTGATTGGTTTTACGGCATATCAACCTATGTGGTCATTTAATGCCGGAGTCCTTTTTTTTTTTTTTTTAACTTTTTTATTGGGAGGGGGGGAATGACTTTTTCAGCCTTTCCTCCCTTTTTTTATAAAATTGAACTAAGAAATTAAATGTTGTATTTATACATGGATGTGTATATTTGGATGACTTTAAATTTCCTTAAATTTTCTTATATAAATTTACTTTCCTTAGGTATGCTAGAATATTTGCTGAGTTGACCTTTTCAAAAAGGTCTTCCATATTGCTTTCTGTATAATATAATTTTCTAGTTGGGGCAAGGTCATCACACCCAACTAGGATATGTTTTACTGTGAGTGTCTCCTGGCATGGGATGCACTCTGGCGCCGATTCTCCATTTAGTATATAAGAATGAGTAAAGTTGGTGTGCCCTATGCGCAGCTGAGTCAGTATCACATCTTCTCGGCGTGATCTCTTGATGTCCGGACATCGTTCCTTAAGTTCAGGTTTGATTGAGTATAATTTGTTGCCCTCTTGCTGACTCCACCGCAGTTGCCATTTTTCCTGTATGTATGCTTTTATCTGGGGTCTAAGATCAGTATGTGGAATCTTAAAATTGTCAGTTGGAAGGTGAGAAGATCTTTTTGCAGCTGTATCTGCCCTGTCATTGCCTTTGATCCCCACATGGCTGGGGATCCAGACAAGAATAATGTTTTTAGTAGTTGAAAGGATATTGATTTTTTCTATTAATTTTGTTGTTAGTGGATTTTCTTGTTTTTGATTTTGTATAGATAATAGGACTGATAGAGAATCTGTGAGAATGATGAAGTTTTTGGTGGTTTCCTCTGAAATTATGTTGAGTGCTAGATCGATAGCTATAGTCTCTGCAGTGAATATAGATGCTTCATTTTGAAGATTTCTCTTCATTGTGGTTTTATGGTACGTTGCTGCACATCCAGTGTGATTGTTGCTTTTAGACCCGTCTGCGTAGATAAAGGTGTAGTCTGAATATTGTAATTTTAAATGTTGAAGTTCGTCGTGGTATTCAATAGGGTTTGTGGTAGATTTGGACTTTTTGTTTAGGTTGAGTTTTATTTCAACTTGTTTCATGGTCCATGGGGGTGTTTTAGGCAGTATGAAGTTGTGAATGCTGGAGATTGGAATTTTCGATTCTTCAATGCTTTCCTTCATTCGGAGCCCGAACGTTTTGATAGTTTTTCTTCTCATGTTAAAGAGTTCTTCATATTTAGGATAGAAGGTACATTGGTATGCAGGGTTGTTTGGGCAAGACTTCAGTTTCAGTAAATATTGAAGGGCTAACTTTTCTCGCCTTAGATCTAGTGGGGGTTCGTGTGCTTCCGTGTATAGACTGTTCACGGGGGAAGTTCTGTATGCTCCTAGGGCCAATCTTAGGCCAGTATGGTGAATAGGGTCTAGGCTTTTTATATATGATGTTCGGGTTGATCCATATATGAAACAACCGTAGTCTAGCTTTGAGCGGACTAGTGCTCTGTAAAGTTTAAGGAGTGTTTCCCTGTCTGCACCCCAATCGGTATGTGCTACCACTCTCAAAAGATTTACAGCTTTGTTACATTTTTTTTTCAGATAGTTTATGTGTGGGATGAATGTTAACTTTTTGTCAAATAAAATCCCTAAGAATTTGTACTGGTCAGTAACTGGTATGGGCATTCCTTCCATGGTTAGGACAGGATCATTATGCATGTTCTTTAGTTTGCAGAAATGCATGCATTTCGTTTTTCTTTTGGAGAATCTAAATCCATTCTCTTCCGTCCATCTCATTACTTTGTTTAAGCACAATTGAAGCTTCCTTTCTATTATAGATATATATCTAGATCTACAGCATATTAGGAAGTCATCCACATATAGGGAGCAATCTACCCCAGGGTTAAGGTTTTTTACAATGTTGTTAATTCGGATACTGAACAGGGTCACTGACAGTATACTCCCTTGAGGTACTCCATTCTCTTGTTCTTTCAAGTCCGAGAGAGCTGTGCCAACCTTTATTCTGAACCGTCTATTTTTTAAAAAATTTTCAATAAAAATTGGCATTCTGCCTTTTAGTCCAAGCGCCTTCAGATCCCTTGTAACACCGTACTTCCACACAGTATCGTAGGCTTTTTCCATGTCAAAAAACACTGCTGTTAAATGTTCTTTCCTTACAAAGGCTTCTCTGATGAAGGTTTCAAGTCTGACTATGTGGTCTATTGAACTTCGGTTTTTCCTGAATCCTGTTTGAAGTTCTGTAATAAGATTCTCTGTTTCCAGGAACCAGATTAGTCTTTTGTTTATAATCCTTTCCATGGTCTTACAAATGCAGCTTGTTAGAGCTATTGGCCTGAAATTCAATGGATCTGAGATATTACTTGATTGGGATTGGATGTTTGAGTTTTCAGATTTGGGGATTGGTATTATTGTGGCCTCTTTCCAGGTCTCGGGTACGTTTCCACTGGACCATATAATATTGAAAATTTCAAGTAGGTATTTCATTGAGGCTTCTGGAAGTTTTTTGAGGATTTCATATGGAATTTCATCGGGCCCTGTAACTGTGTCATGGGATTTGGTTAGCGATTCTTTTAATTCAGGCAAGGTAAGAGGTTGGTTGTATTTTTCAGTATTTTGTGATTTAAATAGAATTTTCTTTTTCTCTTCCTTTTCTCTAATCTTTTTGAATTTCTCTGTTTGTCTGTCACATGATGAAATTTTTGATAAATTATCTGCCAGGTTATTGGAAATATCTTTTTGATCGGTGTATATTTTGTTGCCTTTAGAGATGTGGGATATTGGTGTACTACTACACTTTCCTTCTATTTTCCTCATCATGTTCCAAACTGTTTTCGCCTTGGTATTCACATTAATTTTGGATATATAATTTCTCCAGGTTGTTCTTTTGGATTCCTTTATGATTCGTCTGGCTTTTGCTCTGTTGTTTTTGAAGAAATCCAGATTTTCGCTTGTTGGATACTTTTCGAATTTTCTCAAGGCAGCTCGTCGAGCTCTGATGGCTTTTCTGCATTCTTTTGTGAACCAAGGTTTGTTGTGATTGTTGGTTTTGGTTGTTTTCGGTATGGTATTATTTGCTATGTTTGTGAGTGTTTTAATGAAGTAGTTCAAATGGTCATCTTCATTCTTTTCGATAATTAATTGGTTTTTGCACTGTTCCTGGAAGTCTTCCCAATCTGCTTTATGTAGGTTCCATTTGGGTGTTTTTTGTTCAGTGCTAGTACTTAGACTTTCCAGGATGATTGGGAAATGATCACTCCCACAGGTGTCATTGTGTACTTTCCAGTCATAGTCCATATATATGGAAGGATCACATAAGGTAAGGTCAATGGCGGTGAAAGTACCTGTTGCTGGGTACATATAGGTGTAGTTTTGATTATTAAGGAGGCATAGATTATTTTTATTTATTATGTTTTCTATTTCTTTTCCTTTTTTATTTGTTTCTTTACTTCCCCATATTACATTGTGACTGTTGAGATCTCCTAGTAGAAAAAAGGGTTTAGGGAGTTGTTTTATTAATTGAGTTATCTCAGTTTCGTTGATTGTATCTTTTGGAGGGATGTATATTGAGCAAAGTGTTATAGTTCTATGTAGAGTCACTGAAACTGCAATTGCTTGCAAGTTTGTGTTTATATTTATTTGTCTTTGAGGGACTTCATTCTTCACAAGTATTGATGTGCCTCCAGAAGCTCTGTCCGTATCTTTATTTATGTAGTTGTAAGATGTGTAGTGTTTTATGTTGATGGTATTATTTTCTTTCAGAAAGGTCTCCTGTAGACAGACAAGTGCTGGGCTCATATTTGTTATTAATAATGTGAGTTCATTTTGGTTTGCTTTTATCCCTCTGATATTCCATTGTAATATTTTGTTCATCATTTGGAATTGTGTTCAACTTCCATCGTCTCCAATCCCTCAAATCTATTTTCTGTCGGAGTCCCTGTTCGAGATATAGATCGGGATCTTTCTTTTCCTGTTTTTGTTTGTTTGTTTTTTTTGTCTGGGGGGATTTTTGATTCTTTTCTGGCTTGTGATGTGTTTGATGGTTGTTCGGTTGTTTTTGTAGAAATGGTTTGTGGTTTTGTTTCTTTTTGTGGTTCAGTAGTGTCTTTACTTAATATCATCCTTGGATTGGTTGCAGACATTGCACTATTCATTTTCCTCATTTCTTCTAATAGTTCTTTCATTTCCTTTATTAGTTTGCTTAGGACATCAATTTTCTTGTCAGTTGTATCCGTTACATGTATATGACCATTTTGATTGTTGATTGGATTAGTTTTTTTTGTTGCATCTGCATATGTTTTAGTTTCGATGATTTTCCTGGCCTCTGGGTAGGATATATTCTTTATATGTTTTAGTTTGGTCACTTCTTTTTCTCTTTTCCATATTTCGCAATATCTAGAGCCAGCGCCATGGTTTCCCAGGCAGTTGGCACACTTGAAATCTTTTCTGCAGTCAATGTGTGGGCCACTTTCTCCACATCTTCCACACACTGGTAATCGTGTGCACCGATCTTGATGGTGTCCAAACTTCTGGCACTTGAAGCATTGGAGGGGGTTTGGAATATAAATTTCTACATTTATTTTCATATATCCGACTTTCACTTCTTTGGGTATGGTGAGGGAATCGAAAGTTAGTATATATGTATTGGTATCGATTTTCTCACCGTTTTTTTTAATTTGAACTCTGCGAACATCTAACACATTCTGTTTCTGTAAGTTTGTCCGGATTTCCTCCAAGGGACAAAGTGCAAGTTCGTGGCTTTTCACTACTCCTTTGCAGGTATTTAGGGTTGGATGTCTGTAGCATTTGACTTTGATGTTTTCAAATAATTTTAGTTTCAATATTTCTTTAGTTTGTTCTTCGTTATGGGTTTCTATTAGTAGGCTGCCGTTAAATTGTTTTTTAATAGACTTTGGTTTTAGAGTTTTAAGATTTTTTTCAATTTTAAAAGGTGATAGTTTGCTCAAAGGAGTTTCCTCCATTGATTCTATTACTACGAATGTTGAGTTCCTTGGTTTTATCGTCTCTTCGTCAGAGCTACTGATGTCAGAGACATCAGAGTGGGTTCTCTTTGGGTGGTTGGGTGGTTTTTGGGAGGAATAAGCCATATATTTTGTTTTCTTTTTTCGTCATCTTTGTTCCCCACCCACCTCGGAGTCCTATTTGGGAAGAGCCTGGGGGGAAACCCATTCGCCCAGCCTCTACAGGGATACAATGATGATATAACCGACTTTGGTGGTATCATAATGATTATCTGTTCTCTCTTGATATTGCTATGGGATCTGTAGCAATCCTGAGGGGTTTACAGCCTCGTCATCGATATTCACACCTAATCGATTGACCCTCAGCCACCGCTTTCCATCATATATTAGGGAGTAGGGTTATTTGTGGGAGAGGGGGGATGTGTTGTATTAGTAGTGGGTTTTTGGAATGGGCAATATATGGTGGGGCTTGGCGTGACTGGCCGATTGGTCGGATCGGGCCTCTCCGACCGCCCGTCTAATCGAAGTAAGGGCCAAAGTAATGTGTTGCGGTGCCTAAACTTCTATGTATCCTGGTTTAGGTTCGCTCAATCACCAGGATCACGTCCTAAGACTTTACGGGTAGCAACCCACGGCTAACTGGTTGCCCCATTGAGGGATTTTTACCCTCTGCAGGGGGACAGTCGGTTTGTTCTCATGCCCTACCGACAGGGCAAAAAAATAAATAAATAAATAGATAATTTAATAGAATATATTTGTTTTCTTTTTCTTTCTTTTTTTGTTGTTTCTTTTCCTTTTTAAAATCTGTTTCTATTTAACCCATAGTTGGGACCCTAACAGGTACTACCACTCCGGGTCAGGGTGGACCTGGGAGCAATGGCAATTAAGAGGTGGCTCCACACTCCCCAAGCCCGTAAGCTGGACCTCACCATCGGATGTAGTTTAAGGTCATATCCAGGACCGGGAGTAAGGTAGGAAAAAATAAAATAAAAAGGGGGGGGATAGGCTGTTGTTTTTGTTTTTGGTTTTGCAGAACATAATTAAGTTTTACAAAAAAGATCAGAAAACAAAAAAAACGTCAATGTAGGTGCATTTCGTCTCAGGAAGCCACAGGGCAGCCTGATCTGGTAGCACCAGTATATTATTATAGAGTTAATGTTCTATCTATTTTTATATATCATAAAGTTGCGATTTCAAAAATAAAAAAAAATATATCCATATGACTTTAGTGCATTAGCTTGAATCGAAATCAAAATAAAAACTTATGAAAAAGATATATTTATATAACTTGAGTTCCAAAACTTATGAACAATTCTTGATAAAATTATTAGAAAAAAATTATTAGAAAAAAAAAAAAATAGATTACTGGAGTGCCATCAGTTATAATCAAAAATGAAACAAAAATTTATAAAGAATTCTTGGTAAAATTATGACAAGAAATGGAAGTACATACTAATTAAACGACCTGGATGTAAGCATGACACAGAAAATAGCACACATGCTATTATAATAATAATAATAATAATAGAATTGTAAAAGTAAAGAAAAGGAAATGAAAAAAACAACTGATAGAATTTTAAAGGTTGACCACACGTGTTTTAAACACTTAGTTGTTTGTTGGTTGTTTTCCGACATATCAACCCTTTTCGGGTTATTTAATGCCGAATCCAGTGATTTTGAAGAACAATTTTTTTTAATAGAATATATTTTTTTTTTCAAGTTGTTTTCTATTTAACCCATAGTTGGGACCCTAACAGGTACTATCACTCCGGGTCAGAGTGGACCTGGGAGCAATGGCAATTAAAGGGTGGCTCCACACTCCCCAAAGCCCACAAGCTGGGGCCTAACCATCGGATATAGTTTAAGGTCATATCCAGGACCACTTAGATGGGAGGAACGCACAAATAGCCAAGCTTTGAAGTTTGTATCAGAGATGGGGAGTCAAAATAAAATCTTTGCAGGATTTTGAATTTTTTAAATACTGCTTTGAGTTAAGTGATTTCAGCTGGAAGTTAATTATTTTGTAGGCATTAGATTCAGAGGAAGAAGAAGAAAAAGATCTTTGAGTCGCTTCTGTTTTTAGCACTCCTGCCACTTCTAGTCAGTTTTAGCTTAAAGAAAAAAGAAAAAAAGGATAGATACTCACAATGATGTAGCATTTGAACAGGTTGCAGTCTTATTGGTAACAGTGGTCATGTTGTAGATAGTTGCATTCTCACCAGTTTTTATAGAGAACATAATTTTACTTGCATAGAAGGCACAGTTGGGAAAATCAACATAAATGCCTGTGATATTTGTGTTATTGGTTTTAGGTTCAACTTGCAAAAGATGACGGCCGAGGTAGTTGGAATCCTTTTCCTATTGCAAAATTTAAATAAAATAAACAGAATTGTATTTTCCGAAATTTCTGCAATGTGATTGAGGACGTGTTATATATATAAAAAAAGAAATAATATAAAAATGATACAATGAATGTGTAATGCAAGTTTTTTTTTAGTTTTTTATTATTATATTCACTTCAAACAAGGTACTTTGTCATTAAGACATAAGGGGCTAGCTATTGTGCATTTAGGGGTCAGATTTATAAGGCATTTTAAATAGGATGTTGTGAAGCGAGATTTTTTTCACATTATATTTAAACTTCTCTATGTTGGCACAACTGAGGAAACAGGAAGTCGGTAGGGAATTCTAAAGGCAAGCTGTTCTAAAGAAGAAGCTATTAGAGTATAAAACTTCTGGAGATCTCTACAGTGAAGGGTTGGAATTTTGCTGATTTAACAAGTTGGTTGGGAGTATTTACATCCAAGGGGTACACATGCAGCTAGTTTATTAGAGCATATTCGTTAAAGTGCTTGAAAAACAAGCACAATGATGCAGCATTGTGGCAATGTGACAGGGGTTGAAGCTTGGTAGATAGTGCGGAACTTATTAGATTAGAGAGCCTTTTTAGGCCCTGTCTAAGAAGGAGAGACTAGTGGTAGATGAAAATGTGGCAGGAGTATTCCATGCATGGACAAATATTGTGATTGTAGAGATACTAGTAGGTATACTAGTAGATACTAGCCCAGTAGAGAGTGGCAGACTTGACAGTATCTTCTATATAAGACTAGCGGGGGTACCCAGCATTGCCCAGATGCTTGGGGGGGGGGGGGTATGTAGGCGAGGGTGACCCAGTTTTAATATTAAAAAAAGACAAACACGATGTTAAGAAAAATTGGAAAAGCCAATACAAAGCAAAACAGTGAACAAACGTTTAAAAAAAAAAAAAAAAAAAAAAAAAAAGGGGGGGAAAAAAAGGTGTAAAAGAGGAAAAAAGTTTAGGTAGAAAGACAGGCTCAAACCTGAAACATCGAGGCTAAGGTGGAAAAAAAGTGCCCGACTCATTACTCCTATGCTAAAGAGACATACACTTAATAACGGATAAAATTAAACCTTTAAAAACACTTGCAGGTGGTTGAAACTAACGCAAACGTTTTCTCGGTCAAACATGATGTCATTGTCATAGTAGCAGGAGCAGAGAAAATGAAGGAATGATTTTTTTTTAGCACACCTCCCTGTACAAAACTGATGATTTTAGGGTGAAGGAATTAATGTTTTTGGCCAATTTTTCGATATTTGTTGGGTGAAGGTTGGAACTTTAAAATGATACCTACCTGGTGAAAATCCATGACCCATGTCGAAAGTTTTTACATACAAACACACATACATACATGCACACATTTTCGCTTTTATATATATACTAGCGGGGGTACCCGGCGTTGCCCGGGTGTTTGGAGGTGTGTGTGTGGTGTTAAATAAACGAACCTGAAGTCCTGAGGCGAAGTTTGAAAATAAAATCGGCCAGCTAGAACGAGTTAGTGAAAGATGTTTGAGTTTAAATAAGAACCAAATTGACAGGTGCGCGCACGGAAGTTGTCGAGCATTACGACGCCGTCACTGACCAGGTTTGTTTGTTATAAGCGAAGTAAAAAAAGAAAACAACATTAAAACTTAAGCGCAGGGGGATCAAAACATCGAGAAAAAAAAACACAAAAAAAAAACTAACATAAGGCAAACAAACGATGAAAACAGAAAAAGGAACACGTGAAAAATGGCTTAAATAAGCCTGTTTCGATATTAAAATTTAAAAAAAAATCAGTGGGTATCCGGGTGTTTTTGGGTGTGTGGCCGGGGGTGGATAAGTGAAGTAAAAAAAAAAAAAAAAAACGAACGTTGCGTGAAAAATGGCTTAAATAACACTGGCTCAATATTTAAATTAAAAAAAAAAAAAAAGACATCTCACACCATGATTAAAACCCAAAACGTTTAGATAATGAACCAATGCATTAACCAACTGACCTAACACAACGTACATGAAACTTAGTCAGTTTTTCAACTATTTAAAGTAAATCAGGTCATGACGTCATCTAGCGCATGTGTAGAACCGGTTGTCGTCACAAGAGGACCGTTTTTGTTTTTCATACTTTTCAACTGTTTCCTTCTCCAGCCTTCTTCCATCAGTTTTGGCAATTTTGAACCAAATCATTTAAAAGGTCGACTGTGTCCATATTGCATTTCATATTTGTCATGATATCTCATAGCAGTTCATTTTTCTCAAGTTTATTCAAGTAGGATTGAACTCACAACCTCTAGGTAGAATTAACTTTATAATCTACAATGTCTACATCCAGTTGGCCATATGTATAGTACAATAATGTGGGAGGATTTTTTTTTTTTTACCTTTACTCATATAGTGCTTAATTATTTCTAATTCTACGATTATCTGAAAAGATTAGCAAGATGATGATTGGTACCATTTGTTTTATAGCACATCAACCCTTTTGTGCCACATAATGTATTTATAAAGTAATCATTTGAGGAGTTCTGGAAAGTGACTTAATTTTATTTTTGGTTTCTCCTAAACGAGTTGAAAATGATTATCTTTTTCAGATAATTCATTAATTGTAATTTAGGCACATTTTTTAACATTTTTTGGTGACATTTGGTGTGTGGTAATATTTCTGGCAGATATTCCTGCATTTTGAATAATCGATTAAAATATGTTCGTCCATGAGTAATTGATTGCAGTAAGTGCAGCGTGTGCTTTGAGTAAGTATTTTATTTACCCTCTCTCCAAGAGCTTTGTTATACTCAAATCGTGTCCATTACAGTTCAAACCTTTCTTGGAGCCCCCCCCCCCTCCCATGCCGTCTTATACCATTGGAAAGGAACAACCAAACAAAAACAAATAAATCTGACTCGGCTTTTTTTCTGTTTTAGCAAAAGGCATTTATTATTTACTTTCCAAACAATGCTTTTTTGCTGCTCATTTCATCTTCCATGAGATTAGAAAACACTGCCATCTCAGCACCAGCTTAAAAATCTCTTGCCGCCACCACACATCCATCTCACTCAGAACACATTTATCTTTCTTCCGACCTCACACTGGCCATAGCCAGCCATTCATCGCCTTCGACTTTACGCATCTAATTTTCCTGGTGCATACTTTGCTTCCTTTTTCAGCCATATGCGGTTCTTTTCTGATATTTGCTAATTTGCATACGTGCTCAAGCAGTACATGATATTATAAAAAACCAAGACACCTCAAAAGCATGTGGACCTGACCTCATTCTGGCTGTGCTATTAAAAAAAATGCTCCGCTGAGGTTGCCCCTGTTCTCTCTAAACTCTTTAACAAATGCCTTAATGAATCTTGCTTTCCTGGCTGCTGGAAAACTGCTTCTGTGGTACCAGTTTACAAAAACTCTGGCGAAAGAACTGACCCATTAAATTATCTCCCGCTTTTCGCCAAAATATTTGAGTCCTTAATTAATCAAGCTCTAGTCCACCACCTTACAGCTCCTAAACTTTTGTCTGACCATCAATATGGATTTAGGCAAGCCCGTTCTACTGCAGATATTCTAACTGTAATCTCTGAACATTTATACCAAGCACTGGATAAGGCAGGGGAGGAGAGGGCAGTAGCCCTAAATATATCTAAGGCTTTTGACAGAGTATGGCATGATGGTCTTCTCATGAAAATAAAAACCTATGGTATTATTGGACGAATGTTTAGCATGATTAGATCATTCTTAAATGATAGAATTCAGGTTGTCCTCGATGGGCGGACGTCCAAAAAATTTGATATAAATGTGGATGACCTCAGGGATCGATCCTTGGACCTTTATTATTTCTGATATTCATAAATAACTTAGGACTTAGCTGATAAAATCGTCTCTGAGATGGGTACATTTGCCGACAACACCACGTTCTATAGCAGACATGTGGGGAAAACTAATGAGCACATATCTAAGGTAATGGCCAAAACCCTAGAGGAAGACCTTCAGTCTGAGTGGAATGTGGTCAAAAATAGATGGTAATGTTCGATGCTGCCAAGACAAAGCTTGTTTCCTTTAATAATTACATGAAACCTTACCAACCACCAATAGCTATGGCTAGAGATACTTTATCTGAAAACACTTCGTTCAAGCTCCTTGGCTTAACGTTCACAGGAAACATGATTTGGAATAGATACATCGAGATCATTGCTAAGGCTGCTGCAAAGAAGGTGGGCTCTCTCTATCATGCTAGAAAGTTACTTACGCCTGAAAGTATTCTGTACCTCTATAAAGCCACCATTTGTCCATGTATGGAGTACTGTGATCATATTTGGGCTAGTGCATCTGCGATTAGTCTCTTGCTCTTGGACAGGGTCCAAAAGAGAGTTGCCAACCTAACAGGTTCCAAACTGTCATCTAAGCTTCAGCCCCTGTCCCATCGACGAAATATTGCATCCCTTTGCCTGTTTTACAAGTATTTTAATAGTGGGTGCTCTGACAAACTACAAACCCTTGTACCCCCTCGACGAAAATACCCCCGGCCAAACAACAAAGTCCCATCCTCACACAGTCAAGATCCCTAGATGTAAGAAAGCCTTTTACTCTAATAGCTTCTTCCCCAGAACTGCAAGACTTTGGAATTCTCTTCCAGTTTCCTGCTTCCTCAACTGTACCGACATGCAGAAGTTCAAGTGTAATGTGAACAGACATCTTGTTGCTAAACTCCCTGCAACTTAGGTCCCTGATAGTAACCCCTACATCAAAGTGGCAATGTGCCATGTTTGGGGTGAAAATGTAAAAGAGTTGGAAAAAAAAAAAAAAAAAATAAATAAAAAAAAATAACCTTCACTAGCCATCTATCCTTTGGCTGCTGCGGATATTTTCAAACACACTCATATGCACTCTGTTAGTTAGACAAAAGGTCATGCATGATTTGGAAAATCCAGCACGTTATGATTAGTATGCTCTGGCCTAAAAAATGCCAGAGTAGGCCTATCAACATTCTTTGGTTGGAGCACCTCAGGCAATTAGCAATAAATTAATCCTTTTTCAAAGATTAGAGGATTATAGGGACCATACCTCAACCTGATAAAGCAGGGCCAGAAGAAATCCCAATGATGCACCCTTTGTCGGACTGACTATTGTGGACATATCCTTATCTGTGCCAGATATGCTTTCAAGGATTTTGAGTAACTGTATTCATGTGTGTGCAAGATACACATGTCCGATTCTAACTCTGCTTAATATCATATTTTGTCTTCAGTCGGATAGCATTTCTACATTTTCTCTTCCAAACAGATCCCTAAATTTGACAAGACGTACATAAAGGAGATTGGTTGGATGTTACAGTGATTGAAACAGTGTGAGAATAACATCCGAGATGCGAATGGTAGTTCGAATAATCCAAAGTATCAATTTCTATCACAAAAATTCTGAAATAAACCTTTCGGGTTATTTAATGCCAAATCCAATCATTTTGGCCAAAACTTAATCTCTTCAATATCTTTAAATACTTGTGGAATTTAATTAACAAAGGTGACAGAACTGATGCTGCTAATTGGAGTCATCAATTTATTTTTACTATATTTGCATGAAAACTGGAATTATTTTATTCTTGATAAAACAGCGGAAATTTATCAAACCCAAAACTTTGATGAGAATTTATTTATTATGCAACATTGTTTGTTTCAAATGAACGCATAAGCTGATGGGATTTACATGGATTAAATCAGATGTGGGAATGGTCACTGGTCAACAAGTGCAATTTCAACAAATGTAATTTACTCTTTAAACAAATGGACATACGATACTTCAAGCTATTTACAAATAAAAGAGAAATTACATCCCTTAGATCCCTAAGGGAGTTTAAAATATTTACCTCATGGGGTGCTTGTTCACCAGTGAGCATGGCTGCATAATCCACACCACGATTCTTTAAGGTCTTCAGCATTTCAGCAATCAATTCATCTGAAATAAATTAAGAAAACATTTGGGAACAAAATCATTTAGACATATATATTTTTATAACTTACTAACTAGCTCTACCTATGTATTGAGCACTGCTGAAGTAAATATTGTAAAATTTATGCATATAATTATATCTTCGTATATTGATTTAAATGAAATAATCATGTATATATATATATATATATATATATAAAAAAAAGATTTTTATGGGTACAAAATTTTATGAAGGATTTTAATAGCACTGGGGGAAATGCCGACAAAAAAATCCTCAATTTCAATAATGGCATTTCCCCCAGTGCTATTAAAATCCTTCATATATATATATATATATATATATATATATATATATATATATATATATAATTATTGAGAGAGAGAGAGAGATAAATAAATAGGGAGAGAGATAGATAAATAGAGAGGGAGAGAGATAGAAATGGAGAGAGAGAGAGTTAAATATTTCAACATACAAGCATGATAATGTTCTGGTTTATCCTAAATAATTATTTTGTTTATTTTTTTTTCATTACAATAGATTTGCAGAGCCAAGGAGCCATGCAGCTTTCTGGAGCCTTGTTAAAAATCCAAGAATAGCAATCCTCACAGAACTGTTAACGTTTCATCAAACACTCAGCGTGGTTGGAAAATCAGAATTTTGTTAGAAAACTGGGGGTTTTCTAACCAGAAATTTTTATTCAAAATTCAAATTGTTCAATTTTGAACTGAATTGTAACTGTAAAATATTTGAGATTTAACAAATCCAAGAGAATGACATCTTTGACAATTCCCATGTAGTTGTGATTATAAGCAGGTACAAGTTTAGTAAGAAGTTTTACAATTCTAGTCCACAAAAAAAAGGGGGGGGGTGTATTTGGCTGCAAATATTTTTCACAATTCTTTATATCTCATTAGCATCTACATAATATTGCTAAGGAAATTTTATGATCGTTCATATGTTATCACACTTCACCCTGTTTTTTAAAAGACGGGATGCTAAATATGCAATGCCAAACATGTTTCTTAATTTTATCTGATGTTGCTGTTGTATTGAACATGAAACTCCTACCAAAATACTTCCTTGCCCTTCTGAATGAATCAAAGTTCAAAATTCATGCTGGACATCTATAAAATGTAATATGTTACAAACATCTACAAGGGTTTTGTAGATAGACCCGTATAACCAGACATATTCTGAAACTACATTAACATGAGTACCAAGATAAATTGAACAAAGGTGGTACAAAAATATTGTGTGCCAGATGATCATAGAATGGAAATATGTCAGAAACTCCTTTAAAGCAAGGCAGCAATATACAACTGTGAAATTTCCACAAGTCCCACCCGTAATTCTGTATTTGTAGTAAGTTATTTTGTTAATTGAAAGGTCAATTGATGAAGCTCACCATTATTTCTTATAGTAGCCTCTTCATTCTTTTTACCCGCTAAGTCAGGAAGATGTACAAGAATCAGTTGGGGTTTGTCCTTTTTGATATCCATAATTTGTAGCTTTGATGGTTCATGAATTTCAACCAAATCATTGTGAAAAGTTTTCCTTAAATTATCAATAGCGGACATGGGTTCACGGACAGAAGGTAAGTTGGTAGAGAATTGATCCTCCATGAAATGCTAAAAAAGAAAAATAAATATAATAAAATGAATATCAAAATATTTCTAATTTAAATTTATTACAAATAAACAACAAAAAAGTTTTCTTTTTAACAATAATGAATCTGCCTTATAAACATTTTACTGAAGTTTCATAGTTAATCCAATCTTTTGAAATGTATTAATTCATTAATGTTTTTATACTAGGCAATTTAAATTCATATTCAAATGTATAAAAACGTAGTCTTTTGATGGGACTGACGAAAAAATTTGCTGTAAAGTATACAATAAGGCATATTATTATTCTTATACATCATTATATGAAGAGTAAACAGGTTTGCTGGCTGGATTTGAATTGGTTCAGATTTAAAAATTTTTTTATTTTTTAAATGAATAAATTCAAAAGTTTTTTTAGGCAGAACTATATTATCAATCCAGCTAATAGTTATTTAATTCTAGTATACAACATTTAGAAATACCATATCTATAGTAATCTACAAACACTGTTAGGTATTCCTATTTGTTTTTTTTTAAATACAATTCCTACTAAATTAATTATTCTGTTTGTAATTTGCATTATCACACATGAAGTTAAAAAAAAAAAAAAAAAAAAAAAAAAAAAAAAAAAGCAATAGTTTTGTTGATAATAAAACATTTGATGCTGAGAAATGATACTGCACTTTGATTTTATCTAAAAAAATTAATCTATTATTGCATTATCTTTTAATGGAGGTGGGTAGTGTAGTATCAGGTCTGTTAAGACTATCCTTCCATGAATTACCTCATACTTTTTAAGGGGGTGGGGGCTAATCCTCCCAGATATTTCATCCTCCTTTAAGGGAGAGATAATGTAGCATCTTTTCTGTTATGAGATAATCTTCCCAGGAACTGTCTTCTACCACTATTTTTGTGTGTGTGTGTGTGGGGGGGGGTATAGTATCATTCCTGTTGCCATGATACAATACTTTTAGCCATTAACTTCTCCTTTTATAAAAAAATCTCTCCAAGTATTACCTCCTCTATTTTGTAGAGGGGTAGTGTAGTATCTGTTCCGTTATGATACCATCTTACTAAACATTTTTTTTTGGGGGGGGGGCGTTCGTGTAATATATGTTTCTTCATCATGATACCATCCAACAAGGATTACCATCTTTTCGGGGGAGGTGGGGCTGTCTATCTCTTGCTATGATATCCTCCTCCATGCATCAGGTACTAATTCTTCTTTTTGAATAGTCGAGTAGTATTCATTAGTCATGAAATCACCCCTCCTCCAGAGTCATTACCATTCTCATTGGAATTTCATGTATCAGTATTATATGTTCATTCATCATCATATCATACTACCACTGTAGTAAAAAAAAGTATATATAGTTAGAATTGACATAACTTATGTAACCTGTTCAGTCACCCATTCAGCTAAAGTTAAATTGTTTGAACTAGAAAAAAAATGAGTTTGCAAAGCCAGTTATATATATATATATATATATATATATAAATTCTCTTTTCCTTTCACAAATAGTTTTATACCTTGCGGTGTTATTCTGTTATAATGTGACATAAAGGTGTCATTTATAATATAAATCTCACTTGTCCGTTTAAATGTATGTTTGTATGTCTGCCTAAAATATTCAACAGGGGCGACAGATTTTCACGTGATCGATATATATGTATAGATAGATAGCTGAATAATGTTTTCTAGTCAGCATTGCCTGGCAATTACATAACAAAAGTAATAGAAATGGTATAAAATAAGAATGTATTTGTGTGTATGTGAGGGACAGAGAGCTTAAGTTTGAGGTAGCAATAGTTTTGCGGATTTTTCTTTTTTTTTGTGATTAGTTTCATTGATTTCAAGCATGTAGCAAACAGAAATAAAATTGCAAGGCAAACGAGAAGTGGCCGCTAGTTTTATTAAATAAATGGCAATAATTGAAATTGACCGTGTTATATACCTTGACATTTTTAAGAGCTCCTCCTGCACTGTCCTTGTTGTAAATATCTGCAAAGCGGGAAAAATAATCCAATCCAAACTGAAAAGAAAGAAAATAAATGAATTTAGATTTTATTTATTCACAGATAATTTTAAGAATTTCAAAAACTAATCTATATTATGGAACATGGATGACTACGTGTTGTTTGGCACATGAACAGCTGACCCCTCATCCCAATGTTAGATCTTCGAGAGTAACATGTTCAATATTTGATATTGTTACCCTCTTTCTGTCAGTTTGATATTATTGCAGAGAGTATATGGACTCTAAAGTTTTCCACTCTAAGGAATAGTTTTGGGATTTTAACTATCCTCTTAAGCACAATTGTTTTTATCCCTCTTACACTAAGTTCATCAGGTATATTTGCCAGGTAGTTTCTTTTTCATAAGCAGCCAGCTCCTATAATTATTGGAATAATAGAGATCTTCATAAAATTCCAATTTCTTTTCATGTCATACATTAGACCTTGACATTTAGTTATCTTTTCTCTTCCAATTCTGTTTAAGCCAGTATCATTAGGGACACCAGCTTCAACTAGGTTTCCTCTTTGTCTTCCTCTTGTTCCATATCACTATGACAGGTTTAACAGCTCGGTTTTCTAGATTTGTAATTGTAAGGATTGCATAGTGATAGTGGATCATGTAGGTTTCTAGGGCATTCTTCTACATTAGATAATTTTTTTTCAGTCCGAGTTGCATCATGTCCAGGTTTGATTATAACAAAAAAATTTATAGAGTTCAAATCTTTTTTTTTTTTTTTTTATCGAGATATACTTTGATATACTCATCTGCATATTTCAGTAGTGTGACATAACGCATGCTGTGGTGAAAGTTGTTTTGGAAATAGGGTTGACATGACTGAAGTTATGGGTTTCGAAAAAGTTTTATCTTATAAAGTAAACCTCACATTCTGAAAATTTGTATAATTGTCATTGAAACTTTGTTAAACTTGCACAGCAAAATGAAACTCGTTGCAAAAAATTAAAAGTAATTTTTTTAAATACATTTTATATTTGTTCTGATGAACTCACTTCACTTGTACTCATTAATCGAAAATACTCCAACTATCTGTTGAATCATACTCCGATCCTGTAAGTCTTTAGAAGATTTCCTGATAGGTTCTTCTGAAATTGCTTACCATTGGAAACCTTTCATGGCTCTTTGTTCCCCACCCCTGAAAGTATCAACATACTGAAATTGTGAAATCTGACCAAGCATCTTGCTACCTAACTCCCGATAATTTCCCCTCTATAAGTCTACTCGCTATCACAGAAACCCCTTATGCTTCAGTGGTAATATGCCTCGTTTGTGGATGAAAAAGGTTGAATAAAAAAGAATCTTATAAAAGAAAAATTTGAGAATTTATATTACACTTGAATAGCAAAAATGAACCTCCTGCTAAAAATTGAACAAATTTTTTGCTTTTTTAAAAATGCAACTTATAATCTGTGCTTCAACTAGTTTTATTTTTATAAAGAAAATCATTTTTAAATGATTTTAAGTGATTAATGGGAAATCGTAGGCATTACAAAGCTAGTCTTGCAAGTTTTAATTATTGTTGCGTTATCTCTATTTGTTTCTTCAAAATGTCAATGCAAGACAGTCCTTGCTTACTCATAAAATTGGATTTTCTTAGTTAAAAGTAAAACAACTTGATCAATTTACGGGATTTTTGGAATATAATATCTTTGTTGTCAAGAGTATGTACATCATACAGATTTTTCTGTATGTTTTTTAATATTAGGAGAATTCTGTAGAAGAACCATGTTTATATGCTTTGTGTTCTTATTATCTTTATATGTTTATGATATAACTCAAACGGCATTCACGTGGATTGGATGCGAGTCAACTCCAAATGAGTTTACTGTGTTTCACGTCAAAGTAGTCAACATGTGCTGATCAGCAGTTGAATCCATAGCATTCTTCAGCCATTCCCAGTTCCAGCAATGAACACTAAAAATATGCGAGGGAGCCACCAGCTCCATGTCTTTCACCGTTCCAAGTCTTCAGTTAGTTTCCTTTACAGATAAATTCCTCCTCAGTACATCGAAGAATGTAATCAAACTAACAACATCTTTTCAGAAGATTCATGAATGCCAGTTCTTTTTGCAGGAATGGTGCAGCGTGAAATTTGTTTGGAGAGACAGATGTACATGTGCGTCAAACGCAATACATGCCGAAAACCTCAAGTGTGTGAAGATTTTTGTGCAGGGATCATATCTTGCAGCCATCAAGCAGTATTGTGTGCATCAGCATATGGTATAGCCACAATTTTGCTGGGACTACAATCTACTTTGGAGGTGGCAGGAAGTTGGAAATTCTGTGTAATTCCTTTCATGTAGTCAAATATCATTCTTTTTATGTACTTTAATGTTTTTTATTATACTGTTGTGGTGCCCACCTCACAGATAACAAACTTTTCCGCTTACTATAAAGACAGAGAATACACAAGTTATTCACACTTTGCAGTCAAGACTGACATGTAACCACTATTTGTATTTCTTGTATTTGTTTTTTTATTTTCAATATATTTCGTTTCCACTAAATACAGAGTTGTGTCTTTTTCCAGACCCTTACAAGTCCATAGCACTGGGGATGAAGGATTATTAAGGAACTTTAAAAACCTTAAAACTGGTCCACAAAACTAATGAATCACTTCTCATCAAGGCCAAAAAAGCAGCTCCATGATAAGGATTAATGAGCTTGTTAATAGGACAAGGAATGACACATTGAGTGTAACAAGCAGATTTGATTAAGAGGGTAGTTTGAAAAAAATTTGTTAGCATGAGACTTGAAAGCAGCCATGTTATAGTCAGCTGGGAAGCAATCCTGTAGTATTACATTTCATAAATGGGAATTCTTTCAAAGAAACTTTATTCATGGATATTCCGTTTAGTTTTAGATACACACAGGAACAAAGGAAAATTTTTTGCTGTGAACATTTTACAGAATGAGGGGAGGCAACAATTAAAACTTAACATCTACTATGAAAATAATGATTGACTAGAAAAAGACTAACAACATCTCTTCTGTAAGAAAGAAGCTGTCAGAAAGGAAAAAACAGATTATCTTTAATTTTTAGGTTGAGAAGAAAGTTCTTGCAGAAATTTTAATTTTGATTTCAAATGATGTATTTTCAAATAAGTTTTCATTATAATACCATTACTTTATATATCATTTTAAAGAGCGTTTTTTAGTCTATCTAATCGTTTAAATTACAATCGTTTTAAAACAATTACATCTTTTCAGAACGTTAAATGGAAAAAAAAGTAAATTCACACAATTTTCTTATTTCAATTCAAGCTAAGCCGAAAAGCTGCTGAAACAGCTCGTGATATCAACCAAAGCACTTAGCCCAGGAACCACTATGGAACACAGCACAATAGTGGTTTAAGAAATTTCGTGGTGGCAACAAGAGTCTTGAAGCATAGTGGTCGGCCATTGGCTATTGACAATGATTAATTAAGAGCCTTAGTCAAAGCCAATCCATGCACAACTGTTCAAGAACATGCTTCTGAATTAAATGTAACATATGACGATTTCCAATCACTTCAGAGAGATTGGAAAGGCAAAAAACTTGATAAATGGGTGCTACACGAACTCATCGCAACAAGAACAACCTGTTTCTTGACCAGGTTATGACTTGTAATGAAAAGTGGGTTCTTTACAACAATTGGCGACGCTCAGCTCAGTGCTTAAACACTGACGAAACTCCACGACACTTATCAAAGCCAAAGTTGTGCTAAAAGAAGGTCATACTGTTTGGTGGTCTGCAAATGGTCTCATCTATTATAGTTATTTGAATGTAGGCAAACCCATTATGGTGGGGAAATACTGCCAACAAATGGATGAAATGCATCAAAAACTTTGACAACAACACCCAGCATTAATCAATAGAAAAGGCCTAATCCACGACAATGCTCAACCACACATTGCTAAGCTGACCCTGCAGAAGTTGAATGAATTGGACTACGAAACTGCCTCATCCGCCATACTCTCCAGACCCGTCACCTATCAAATAACACTTTTTCAAGCATCTCGACAACTTTCTGCTTAAGAAATGTTTCAAAAGCCTAAGTGATATCAAAAACGCCTTCATCGCCACCAGAATGCAAGATTTTTACATTACGCAAAAAAAAACAAAAAAACAAGTGTATTTATGCAAAGACACTTGTTTTTTTTTTTTGCGTTGGCAAAAGTGTGCCGATTCTGATGGTGCTTATTTTGATCAATAAATTTTTGTTTCAGTTGAGATATGTTCATCTGAATTTAAAAGTTAAAAATTGTAAGAACTTTCTTGTCAACCTGATAGATTTCAAGTCAATTTTGTACTTTAAGATATCATACACATGATAAAACAAAAATACCATATTCCATAAATCATGTAAGTTGATCAAATAGTTTTATTTTTATAAAGTGAATCATTCTAAGCGATTAATAGGAATTTATAGTCATAACAAATTTCAAAAGTTTGAATTATTGTTGAGTTATCTTCCTTTTCTTCAGATATTTTTGAAAATGGTGGGTGAGATGATCACTTCTTGGATACTTCTAAAATTTGATTAGTTTTATCCAAAAATAAAATTACTTAACTTGTGTGATCTTTGGAATATGATATTTTCATTTCATAATGGGTATGTACATCTTACAGATTTCTCTTTAATTTTGTTTTTTAATATTTGTGGAATTCTGGACAAAAACCCAAAAGTTTTTAATCAACAGATTAGAATTTTATTTATATATATATATATATATATATATATATATATATATAAATGATCAGGATTGCATAGTGATAGTGCATCATGTAGGTTTCGAGATAGATAGGAATTACTGTGTCTCTATACATCTTCTATTATTGTAAGGTGAATAATCCAATGACGGTAAAATCCGAAAATATAACTCCAAGAAAGTTAATTGAATTTTCGGATGAAGTAAAGAATAGATACCCTGTAGCAGACGACGCCGCCTGGCGGTGCCAGGCGCACAATTCAACTAACACCGGTGATTCGACCTTGACATTGGCACAAGCACATGGCGTCAGTTGTTTTTAAACACGTCAAATAGCAAACATGCTCGAATATTCACCAGCATTTTTTTTTTAAATATATTTACAAAACCTTTGAAGATTTAAAAGAAAAAGTATATATTTACAAAACATTTTTTTAAAATAAGTAACAAAACGAATGTATTTAAATAAAAGATATTTAAATAAACGGGTGTCTCTTTCTGTTTCGGATTTTTGCGACCAAGATTGATTTTTATGTGCCGTGTTTTGGGGGGTTCTGTGTGCGTTTTTAAGACAATTCAATATTTATTTTTTAAAACATTAACTTCAGCGACAATTAATATATTTTCAAAATAATATTTTTAAATATTACATTTTTACGAATATTCGCGAGCAAGATTTAAAAAAAAAAAAAAAAAAAAAGACGAGGTGTTTTTTTTTTTTCAATTAAATTATAAACTTTATTTGAACTTTTACAGACATAAAAATAGACTTTATAGATATTTTATAATAATTTTTTAAAAATATATTTAACGAAAAGTTTTTTTTTTTATCATTTCATTGGTGAATAAAATTTCAAAGTAATAAATGGTGAAAAAAAAATATCTCGAAAAGAAAAAACACCTCGTCTTTTTTTTTGTTTTAAATAAAACTTTAATTTTAAAATTTCGATGTTTGAAAAACAGTCCATAATATATATTTCATTATAAAAGTTCTATTTTTGTTTGATAAAAAGAATAAAACAATAAAAAAAAAACAGTCCATTAAGTTCAAATAAAGACTGTTTGAATAAAACTTATAAAAAAAGATACGAATAAAATAATATATTTTTTTATCTCGATTGTTTATACTTGTGATTTTATTATGCATAAAAAATTGCCTCGGCCTAAAAGGATTTCTCCTTCACTGACCACCGACATACATCGCACTGTAAATAAATATTGAATTGTATCAAAAACGCACAAAAAAGAAATGGCCACAACCGTATAGAATGAACCTTTTTTTATAAGTTTTATTCAAACAGTCTTTATTTGAACTTTTTTTTTTTTTAATCTTGCTTGCGAATATTCGTAAAAATGTAATATTTAAAAATATTATTTTGAAAATATATTAATTGTCGCTGAAGTTAATGTTTTAAAGAATAAATATTGAATTGTCTTAAAAACGCACAGAACCCCCCAAAACACGGCACATAAAAATCAATCTTGGTCGCAAAAATCCGAAACAGAAAGAGACACCCGTTTATTTAAATATCTTTTATTTAAATACGTTCGTTTTGTTACTTATTTTAAAAAAATGTTTTGTAAATATATACTTTTTCTTTTAAATCTTCAAAGGTTTTGTAAATATATTTTTAAAAAAATGCTGGTGAATATTCGAGCATGTTTGCTATTTGACTTGTTTAAAAACAACTGACGCCATGTGCTTGTGCCAATGTCAAGGTCGAATCACCGGTGTTAGTTGAATTGTGCGCCTGGCACCGCCAGGCGGCGTCGTCTGCTACAGGGTATCTATTCTTTACTTCATCCGAATTTTCATTTGCACATGTAAAATCCAAGGAAATCACGTAATTGGAAGATGGCCCAAAATAACCCAAAAGGCCGAAATCCATGGAATAATTCACAAATATGTACAAGGAAAAGGGGAAAAATTCTAATAATATTAAAAGAAAAATAAGATATGCTTTTCACACGGCTGCCGAGACATAATGTAAATAAGAAAAATCAGGGAAGAAGAGGAAAAAAAATTAAATGGTGATAGAATTAAATATAAAATAGAAAAGCAAATGTCAAAATGACCCACACAAAAAGATGTTAAAAGGCGCGAAAAAAAAAAAAAAAAATAGGGCAAAAATAGGTCAACTGAAATGTACAGGTTATTACTTAAGAAAAATGTCAGCAAGAGTTGTTAAAAGACACTAAAATGGAAAAAAATAAATAAATAAATTAATAAATAAATAAAAAATAGATAATTAATAAATAAAAAAATTTTAAGGGGAGAGGATGGCCGGTATCTGCAAATTCAGGATAAAGTAAGTATGTAAGTAAATGCATATAGTAAAATATAAGTAAATATACATACAGGATATGAATGTGTGGGTAGATTGATATATTAGATAAAAAAATGGCCAAGCAAAGAAGAAATAAAGAATTAAAATAAAGGATTATTAAGTTATAAAGTATTAAGAAAGTATGTAGAAAAAACGATAAAGTTAAAAGAAAAATTATATATCTATCTGAAAGGTTAAAGTAATAACTGTAATTTCAAAATTACCATAATTAAATTTGGACTTATTTTTACAGAAAGAGATCAGTTCGCTTTTAGAATTTATTATATTGTTACTTTAAGGGGAAGTAATTATAGTTATAGCTTTGGTTGTGCAGAGGCGACATGACTTAGAGCCTGGAGTATAAGACTTAACTTTTTTTATGATAGTCCATTTGATTGAGAAGGGGGCATTATTAGAGTTAATGTTTTAATTAAAAGTGGTTAGAAAAGTTCCTTGGTTATTAGAATTATGGTTGTTAAAAGAAGAAATGTGGTTTGATATTCTTTTCTTAATTAATGTTGAAGTAGCGCCGATATATGTATGTACTTTATTAAAAGCTCGAGGTCTGATATTAATATTAATTATATTATATATATAACTGTATTAGTTAAATAGTTTGAATTTTGTTCATAGTGTTCAACAAATGGTGGGACAATGATTGTATGAGGACTATTTTGGAGGGGATAATGAGTGTTGTTAGTGTTAGAATGGCTGTTAGGAGAAATATTATCCTCATTAATATTCTTATTATCATTATTATTATTGCTAGTTGTATGATTGTAGATGGAGGGGCTGCTCGAGTGGTATATTGGATTAGTAACTATATCAGATGGAGGATGGGAAGAAGGATAACTTGAAGACGAAATATTAGTGTCTGTTATGGGAGGATTGCGTGGGAGCTCAGTAATTGTGCATGAATATATAACATCTTTATGAATGCAATCATTATTGAGTGGGCAAAGATGTTTGTTATTACAATTACAGTTAGTTTTGGGTTTAATTATTATTATTGCTAGTTGTATGATTGTAGATGGAGGGGCTGCTCGAGTGGTATATTGGATTAGTAACTATATCAGATGGAGGATGGGAAGAAGGATAACTTGAAGACGAAATATTAGTGTCTGTTATGGGAGGATTGCGTGGGAGCTCAGTAATTGTGCATGAATATATAACATCTTTATGAATGCAATCATTATTGAGTGGGCAAAGATGTTTGTTATTACAATTACAGTTAGTTTTGGGTTTAATTGGGAAAGGGATTTTTTGGGCTGATTTAATTTTTTTGTTATTAGATGTTAAGATTCTTTGTGCTAAATTAGGCATTGTTGAATAAGAAATCCTGATTGAGTTTTTATTGAAAATAGAACTATATCTGTGAGGGTATTTGAAAGAGTTTTGTACAATGTTGAAGAATTCCTTAGGTATATTAGTTTTGACATTTATGCTAAATGGAGGATTAAACCAAATATTTTTCTTTCTCCTGATGCGACTGGGTGGGTTAGAGGTATTGCAATTAGTATTTTGGTTTGGATTATATATGTAGACTGGTTCATTGTTATTGATAGCGGCAGATCTTGTTATTTGAACTGGTTTCTTATGAGTCATATTGTGTATGATTACAGATTTAAGGTGGCCTGCAGGAGGAGCATAATGGTTGTATTTAATCTTTTCTTTGTGTCCCAAGTTCCTTAAGGCATTATTGAAGAAAGTAGCATTTTGATTAAAAGTTTTTTTTATCAGCAGAAAGAGCAGAAATTCTTCTAAATATGGATGGTACTATAGATTTTATAATTGAGTGGGGGTGGTTAGAAGATTTATGGACGTATAAAAGCGTAAGGTTAGGTTTATGATAGGGGCTATGAGTTTCGGTGTTAAAATTAAGTGTAACATCTAGAAAATTTGAAGTTTTTTTGTTTGGTTTGATAATTATAGAAAGGCCAAAGTTATTAAAGAAGTTATGTAATTTTTTAATTAATACTCTCTTGGCCTGGCTGTTGTAGTAAAAAGGGCATCATCTCTTTAAAGGCCCCCTTGGATATGTTTAAAGTGGTATTTAAGTTCTTTCAGTAAGAAGAGTCCCACTAAATCGGTAACTTTTGCAGAGTCAGAAGAACCAATCCCATCAAGATGTCAAAATTATCAGGGGTGTCCTTTCTAGTCCAAAGCTTATTGTTAAATTGTACAAGGGACTTTCTCGCTAGTTAATTTCTAAATTAGTTAAGTCAGAATTTCTTTTAGCAAAGATTAGAACCTTATTTTAAAGGATCGGAGAAATTGATTGATAATAATTTGGGACACACACACACTACTAGTCAGATTCCGAGTGATCTGCGAAGAAAAGCCTACCCTTCATCTCTTCCAATCAATGTATTTCAAGTCCTTCAATAATCAAAAACGTTTTTTGAAAAAAATTCCAAACACATCAGATCCAATAATTTTGATTAAAGAATTACTGAGCAGTCTCTTTTACTTAAAAGTCTTAAATAAAGACTAAATATTTACCTTGTCTTGTAAAAATACAATAAAAGCCCTGGAACCTTTTGCCAATGGGACAAGAAATTTTGAGTGGAAATTATTTGCATTAATCTTTTTCCCAGCAAAAACTTGTGGGAGGTCATCCATTGATCTATAACAAAAAGAAAGGAAAAATATTTATTTTACAAAAGGAATTTTGAAACAACAAATGTTTGATATTCACATTTGTCTACTGAATCTACTGTGTTAAGAAATTGGGAGTGTATCTATGTAAAATCTATCAAATTAAAATACAGTGCCAGCAAAAAGAAAGTCTGCACTTGCAATTTTTTCAAAAACTGCAAGTTTTAAGCTAAATTTAATGTAACTGTTTGAACAACCTATACCTCATTTGATTTGCCTTTTATTCCTATATAATTTTACCTGTTCATATTTGACTTTTAATTGAAGGAGGCAAAAAGAAAGTCTACAGCAACAAATTCACTTAAAACCAGTTTAAATTATCACCTCAAATCAGTTTAAAATATCCACCAACAGGCAACAAAGCATCTCTAATCATAATTGTTGTTGTTCGGGGTTATACAACGTAACATTTAGTCCATATGCCACGACTTTCTCTTTGTGATCGTCAGGATCTCATTACTCTCCACCTTTCAGAAATCAAGAAATTGGCTGCAGATTGAAATGTGATGAGAAAACGGTATGAAAGACTGTGCAAAAGCACCAAAACGCACTCCCGCATTTATGTCATATTGTTTGGATGTACGTCCGTCGAGGACAACTTTGATTTTTCTATTACTTAAGAAGGATTTAATTACGTTATGAATTCTTCCAGTGATTCCATATGATCTAATTTTCCTAAGAAGACCATCGTGCCATACCCTGTCAAAAGCCTTAGATATATCAAGGGCCACCGCTCTACCCTCCCCTGTTTTATCCAATGAACGGTATATACGTTCAGAAACTACAGTTAAGATATCTGCTGTTGAACGGGCTTGCCTGAATCCATATTGTTTGTCAGTCAAGAGTTTAGCAGCTGTTAGGTGCTGGACTAGGGCTTTATTAACTAAGGACTCAAATATTTTGGCGAAAAGCGGGAGGAGGCTAATGGGGCGATAATTTAGTGGGTCAGTTCTTTCACCAGAATTCTTGAAGACTGGTACCACAGAGGCGGTTTTCCAGCAGTCGGGAAAACAAGATTCGTTAAGGCATTTATTGTAAAGTTTGGACAGAACTGGAGCAACCTCGGCAGAGCATTTTTTTAATAGCACAGCCGGGATGAGATCTGGTCCACATGCTTTAGAGGTGTCTAGGTTTTTTATAATAGCATGTACCTGAGAAGGGGTGATTTTCAAGTCGTCAAGTGTGGCGTCTGTTCGCAGAGGAAAATCAGGGAGTGAGTGGTGTACCGAGTTCAGTGTGGAGTTTGAGGCAAACCGACTGGCAAGCAGATTAGCCTTGTCAGTTGCCGTGCAAGCAACCTCATGATTGTTTGTTAGTGGGGGAATAATTGACTGTCCATTATTAACTACGCTGTTGTAGATTTTCCAAAAATCCCGGGTTCCTAATTTCTGTGCTTCGATGCGCTTTCTGGTGGTTTCAGAGTAATCTGACTTAGCTGTGTCTATCACTCTCTTACAATTATTTCTAGCTTCTATAAACTTCTGTTTATTTGAGCTGGACTTATGTCGGTTGAATCTGCGGAACGCATGCTGCCTTTGACAAATGGCAGCTGCACAAGCAGAAGTAAACCATTGGGGGGAGTGGGGCTTGCTATAGTATTTCCGTGCGGGAACATGTGCTTCAATAGCAGTTTTGAACCATTCAGTTGTCTCATTTGCACACTGTTCCGCTGGAAGAGTAAAGATATTTTGCCATGGGGCATCTCTGATGAGCTCCCTGATGGCTTCCCAATCAGCCTTTTTGTAATACCTCGTTGTTTTGAGTGCCTCAGGGGTCTATCCTTGGACCTCTATTGTTCCTGATATTCATAAACGACCTCCCTGATAATATTGTTTCGGAGATGGGTATATTTGCCGATGACACCACTCTCTATAACAGATATGAGGGGAAAACAAATGAACACATATCCAAGAAAATGGCAGAAACACTAGAGGATGACCTCCAATCCGTAGTGGAATGGGGACAAAAATGGTTGGTCTCATTCAATGCTGCTAAGACTAAGCTTGTTTCCTTCAATAACTACAAGAAACCTTCTCTACCACCAATAGCAATGGCCAAGAACACATTGCCTGAAAGTACTTCTTTTAAACTCCTCGGCCTAACGTTTACAGGGAATATGAACTGGAATAGATACATTGAGAGCATTGCCAAGGCTGCTGCAAGGAAGGTTGGCTCCCTCTACCGTGCTAGAAAACTACTTACGCCTGCCAGTATCCTATACCTCTATAAGGCAACCATTCGCCCATGTATGGAGTACTGTTGTCACATCTGGGCTGGTGCATCTGCTGCTTGTCTCTCGCTCCTGGACAGGGTTCAAAAAAGAGTCGCAAACCTGATAGGTCCTGAACTGTCATCTGGGCTTCAACCTCTGTCCCATCGACGAGATGTTGCATCCCTCTGCCTGTTCTACAAATACTTTAATGGTGAATGCTCTGACGAACTGCAAACACTTGTACCTCCCCGACGTAACTACCCCCGACAAACCCGACAAGCTACTAAGTCTCATCCCTTTACAGTGGAGATCCCTAGGTGCAAGAAAGCCTTTTACTCCAATAGTTTCTTCCCCAGAACTGCGGGTCTTTGGAACTCCCTTCCGGGATTCTGCTTTCCCAACTGCAATGATATGCAGAAGTTCAAGTGTAATGTTAACAAACATCTTTCTACTCTTCTCCCTTCATAATGACCCCGCTAATTAATTCCCTAATAGTAGCCCCCTGCTTCAAAGTGGCACTGTGCCTTGTTTGGGGTGAAAATTGAATAAAAAAAAAAAAAAAAAAAAAAAAACACAGACAGTGTTCATGATGCCCCTAAATTTGGTCGTACTAGAGTTACTTCTAACAGGGAAGACAATGCTATCAAGATCAGCAGCCTACGAAACATATGAAACAGCTCCCCAAATCCAACAACAGTGCAATCTTGTTAAAAAGTGCTCTCTTTCTACTGTCAAGAACAGATTAAAGGAATTTAATTTGTGAGGATATGTTGCAAGACACAACCCAATGATTTCTGTAAAGAACAGAACACGCCGTCTGGACTTCGTCAGATGCAATGAAGATCATGACTCTTCATATTGGTCAAAAGTGCTTTTTAGTGATGAGGCTAAGCAGTGATGATAGGCAGTACGTCCGTTGGAGGAAAGAATTTAATCATACGTGCTCAGTTTCAGCACTGCAAGGTGGTATAGGTTCAGTTTTGGTGTAGGGCATTATTAGTACCAATGGTTCAGGGCCTATAGTTCGCTTGCAAGGTCGAATTAATTTGACCAAGTACATTAATATGTTGACTGAGCATTTTCTACCCTACTTTGGTCGGAATTTGGATGATAATCCCATCTTCGTGCAGGATAATGCTTCCATTCATACACCTGGCAATGTCAAGAGGTTCCTGGAAGAGCATGATAATCCGTGTTTTGATTAGCCTGCACAATCTCCAGACCTCAATCCTATCGAAAACGTTATGGCATTACACTAAGCAACAGCTACACAATAATAAAATTTCAAATTTGGAAGAACTTTGGACAAAAATTAAAGAAAAGTGGGATGCCCTTTCCCCAAAGTATTGCTGTAGTCTAATTTAGGGAATTCCCAAAAGATTGCAGGCTGTCAAATTGCAGAAGGGCTATGCTACTAAATATTAACTAGTTCATCATTTTTTTTAAATTGACGTGAACACTAGAATATTTCAATTAAAAATCAAATATGAACATGTAAAATTATAGAAGAATAAAAGGTCAATCAAATGAGGTATAATTTGTTTGAACAGTTACATTAAATTTAGCTTAAATTTGCAGTTTTTGAAAAAGTTACAAGTGCGGACTTTCTTTTTGCGTATGCTGTATTTTCATGGACATATACAATATTACATACCAAATGTGCTTCAACAAGTTATCTTTTTTATTTGTTGGTCAATTTTTAAAAGAATTACATTGATAAAAAGAGAATAAAATAAGCATTCAAATGATGTTAATTTATTTTTCTTTTATGCGTTAAATGTTTTTATGCTCCAAGTTAAAAATGAAAAAAAAAAAAAACGGTAAAAAATGACAACAAAATGGAAAATAGTTTTTTCAATGTCAGGAAACTTAATAAAGTTTGTCTTCCACAGAATAAATTCGATTCTTAAATGAGAAATAAGGAAACTATTTGTTTAAAAAATAAAACATGTTAAAATTTAAAACAACAAGGACAGGGGTTATGTGATATATAATCTCCAGAGATTTGAAATGAAGCAAAAAAAAGGGGGGGGGGGAAGAAGAGAAGGAGAAAATAAAAAAAGAAAGAACAAAATTAAGTGTAATCAAGATTGTCCATGTAAGGGGTCAGGGAAAGAGTTATTAGGAAATCATTAGACAGAGAAAGGGTGAGCGTAAATGAATTATTTATAGAGGAGGAGGGGGGGGGGTGTCAAAACAAGATATTTGTCCTGAACAAAATAATGAGAAGAAGAGACATTTTAATAAGGGAGAGGGATCTTCACTGTCAATGTCTGGAGTTTATAACCCCTTTCCCTCTAAATTTTAACATGTTTTATTTTTTTATTTTTTTTTTAAATAGAGTTTCCTTATCTCTCATTTAAGAATTGGATTTCTTCTGTGGAAAACAAACTTTATTAACCTGACGAGGACTTGGTCTTAACCAGCCATCTGTTCGAAACATTAGAATTCCAGTGTAGAGACCATGTAATTTTGTGTGTGTCTGTGTGTCTCTCTCTCTCTCTCTCATACACACACACAGAGTAGATACTGAGAGATATACAGTGGATACTGTGGCCCTAAGATACATTTGTTTCAGGTTACATTATGGAATACAATGTTTTTCTGGCCCCTGTTTACGGTATTTCCCCCTGCCTTACAATGTTATTTATGTTATTTGATTATATATATGTGTATTATATAATGTACTGTATTTTTTTTTACTAATTTTTAATGCTGTATCCTGAGATTCTGCTGTATGTATATATATATATATATATATATATATATATATATACACACACACGAAAAAAAATATAACCTGTTCACTCCACTATTGAGCATGTAAAATGGTGGAGATGAGATGATATCTCTATATGAAAATTTAAAGTCGATTGAATTAGAAAAGGGAGTTTGCAAAACCAGTTCAATCTAAAAAATAAAATAGATAAAAATCCCAAGTTAGACTTTCTGCCTTACATTACACATTTCTACAGCTATAGGTTAAACATTGTCACTACACATGGTGATATTCTTCCTTGTTTATAACAGACTACCACAATCCTTTTATTTCTTTTCTTTATTACCTTTAACCGTCAATAAACAGAGGTTGACAGTGACAGAAACAAGAGATACTGTATAAAATAAGCGTGGAGGTATTTTCATGGGTGAGGTAAATAATATACAGTGAGAGAGGGTGAAAATGACAGATGGGAAGATAGGCCATTTCGGGAGTTAATTGCATTTACTGTTAATTACAATGATTAAATTGGAAACATTTTTCAACATAACTCAATCCCAAAACCAAGGAATATTGTAGCATGATTAATATATATCTATTACATAGAAAAATGAGAGCATGGAAAGTAATATGGTTAAGATTAAGCTTAGAAAAGTAAAAGGACTAGTTGTTAAAACTGGAAAAAAAACAAGATATTCTAGTAAAAATATAATCAATTTATAACTTAAAATATTGCAGTATTAAGAATTAAAAAAAAAAAATCAATTTAACATTATATATAAATTCTTAATGCTGCAATATTTTAAATTATAAATTTTTTTATATTTTTTACTAGAATATCTTGTCTTTTTCTTTTCCAGTTTTAACAACTAGTCTTTTTACTTCTTAACCATATTACTTTTTATGCTCGCATTTTTCTATGTAATCCATGATTTTTCCAGGCTTTTTTTTTACAAAAGAGTCGCCACTTATCAAGACCTGGAGGCCACTCGAGGATAAGGGTTAATAAGCGTACAGTGGTCAATGGAACAATGCCGTAATAATTGTTAGTAGTGGAAATTTGGTAAATTGGATTACTTAAGGGAAACAGTTCGTCAAAAACTTGTTTATGTTGGACTTGAAGACAACCATATTGTAGTCAGCTGGAAAGCAGGCAAAAGGAAGAGAGTTCCACAGATGTGCAGTTCTAAGAAAGAAACTTTGTCCATGGAATCTATAATTAGGTTTAGGCACAGATAAAGAGTGGGGGAAATTATTCATAGTGTTTTCAGCTAGAGTGTTTCTCGTGAAAGTTTTGCGAGGGGGGGGCATAGATTGGAGCTCAGACAAGCACTTGCTATGAAAATAACGATAAAGCAGAAACAGGCTCACAATGTCTCTTCTGTGAGAAAGAGGTTGCAGGGAAGAGAAAAGGGATATCCTCACTAGGCTACAAAGTCTGTTTTGAACTCTGTCAAGGTAGCATAAGGTCTTTCTAGCAGCTCCTGCCCAGATGTGGCACCAGTACTCCATCCTTGGATGTACCTGGCTCTTATATAGGTAGAGAATTGCATCAGCAGTGAGATATCTACTAGATCATTAGAAGGATCCCACCATTTTCCCAACGAGCTTGGCAACAGATTTGATGTACGTGTTCCATTTCAGATCAGGAGTAACGGTCAAGCCCAGGAGTTTGTCAAAACATGGAGCCTCCTCAAGATGAGAGCCATTCATTTCAATTGATGCCAGATTGGCATCAGAACATTGATGATGTAAATACAGAAGTTTGGTTTTAGATGTATTAAAAGTAACCAGCCACCTCTTTCCTCATTGTACCACATGCTCAAGATCAGAGGAGAGAGAATCAGAAAGAACTTGGTCATTAACAGTCTTTGATGTGTTGCCATAGATGGTAGTGTCATCAGCATAAATGTCTATGAATGATCTAAGGATGTGATTTGGAAGATCATTGATGTAAATTAGGAAGAGAGTTGGGCCCAGGATGAACCTCTAAGAGACTCCAGCATTAATACTGTGAATTTCTGATTTCTGCCCATTAACCACTACTCTTATGAACCTATCAGGCAGAAATGATTTAATAATTAAGACATTTTCTTTTGTGTTCAATATCATGCGCATTGTCAACAATCCATAAAATAATTATTACCAACTTCTTAAATTGACTAAATGAGAAAAAAGTCAAATGAAAGACATAAGTAAATTAACAGAAAGGGACAAAAAAAAAAAAAAAAAGAGAAACAGAATTAACGGGCAACGTCATAAGCGAAATATTATCAGCCCTAACACAGCAAAGAGCATCGCTTTTGTTAACTTTCTCTATATAACCCAAATAAAATGCCATGCGAGCGACATTCCTGCTATGATTTATGAAGGTATCGACAACAAAAAAGTTGCTATGGTAACCAACAGCCAATCAGAAGAAACCATCTCTCACATTCCTTACTAATTCTGATGACTTTTGAACACCAGTAATTTTATTATAATTTGTTTCAATCAATGAAAGATGAAAATTTTTATTTCGAAAGATAGCTGAGAAGGTGACCTATAAACTGTAAAAATTGTTTGAAATTTGGTTGCAAAATGAACCAGCAGTGATGCTTTAAAGGTTTTTTGATGAGTAAAATTAACATGTAATCATATATTCAAACACTACTGTGTTTGAATGTGTATATAAGTTTTAGAGAAAAAAAACAAACGTTGATTAACTCAGCTTTAGTATAAGAATAGATACATTTACATCAGCCCCCATCCCCCACCAGCTTTTTCCGTTACCAAAATTTAATTATTTAATGGCATTCACGTACAAATGAGCTTTGTATCCTATAATATTGCCTCTTTCCACACAATAGCAACAGCTGTGCCAACGTCAAATATGAATATGGTCGATTATTTCTATACATTTCCACCCACAGGATCAGTGATAGCTCATAGGTGAAATCTTTAGATGCAAGTACCTACAAACTATAAAATCAATAGTTGAAAGGAAAGCTATCCTAGGATGGGGGTCATAATCAGACACCCTTGCAACCTTGAATATGTGCAAGAGATCAAACTCTCAATGCTAACAAGTGTTAAGGGTTCTTTGGCCTTTTGGCAAGGAAAATGTATAGAATCTATTATTTAGAAAAGGTGGGGTGGGATGGGGGGCTTTACTAACTAATTTTTGTTGTTTTTTGTTTATTCCTCACTCGCTCACCAATGAAATGTAATCTCTGTACATATTTATGTTTCAATAAAACTTTTTCAAATTTGAGTTTATCTTAAGTAGGACAACCCCTGGAATGAATGTGGTATTTTGGTGACCGAGATGATTCTAGTTAAGAGTTGGATAGACAATTTTAAGTATTTATGACTAAGGATGACCGACACCCATTATCCCCACACTTTTGAATGGCTTTATGCTGAATTTGTTCAATTTGTAATTTTTTATATTTTCTGCAAGTTGCTCCAAAAGTAATGCCTCCTATTTTTTAAAATTTTGTCCAAATGGAGGATTGCAAACTGAATTGTTACAACTGAATTTATACGTTCATGATCTGAAAGTTTCATCTCTCTGTTGCAGATACTGATGATGTGAGACTAAGAAAGCAACCTTTGTCATGGACATGCATCAGAAACAGAAGTCATTAGATCTGGCAAAAGTGCGTTGAGAATGGTGGTGACTATGTAAGAAAAATAAATTGTGGAGCACAAAAGGTCACTTGTTTTAATGGTACTACTCCAGTCTTCGTAGCTCTTGAACTTTTTCAGTTAAAAAACAGAGGAGACTTTACTTTTGGAATGACCCTCATAGATGATTTATTTCGAGAACTTTCTGGCATCATCATGGCTACAAAAATGTCAGCTCCACCTATACTGAATCCAAAAATAAATGATTCTTGAGAAAAGAAATGAGTTGTTTTTTTTTTTTACAAAGGAATCACCACTTATCAAGGCCCAGAGGCCACTCAAGGATAAGGGTTAAAGAGTGTATAGTGGTCAAAAGGACAATATCATAGTAATTGTTAAAAGCGTAAATTTGGTAAATTGGATTACTTAAGGGGAACGGCTCATCAAGAACTTGTTTACGTTAAACTTGAAGACGACCATATTGTAGTCAGTTGGAAAGCAGGTAATTGGAAGAGAGTTTCACAGGTGTGCAGTTCTAAGATTATGGCAGATAGACACTAGTGTTGAAAAAGCAAAAAGGGATCCTACAGTGTTTGTCTGACTGAAAAGGCATGGGAAGCAATTCTGGACGTGGGTTCAGAAACATTTAAAATGGTGGAGTTGGGATGATATTTCTATATGAAAATTTAAAGTTGATTGTCTTGGTGATATATGTCCTTATACTATAAATATACAAGACCAAAACATATTTCAACGAACGATTAAATTGGATTACATCCGGTTATCAAGTTGAGGAAATATGAGCTAAGCTTATCAGAACCAATTTTAAAAACTACCAAGCTCTGATGATAAGCGGTTAGTGAAAGCTGCAAGAAAGTATGCCATTTCAAAACAGCTACAAAAAATAATGAGACATGTTGGAAGCGTTTCTGGTTGTTCCTATGTCAGATCGGTTCAAAAAGTAGAATCTATATACTAATGACACTAGCTCTTATACAAATTGACTGCCAACCAGAACCATCTAGCTTTATTAAAAACAAAAACGATTTATTCTAAAAAGTTAATCTTGGGAATAATCTACTTTTACCCATGGTTGTTTTAGATCACTTGAAAAACCGGTGGGAGACACTTTATTTTTTAAATTTTCTCATCAACAAATTCAGTCGATTAGACAATGAATGTGATGCTTCTGGTACCATCGTGCTGTATTTATCAGGTATTTGTCCGAGTGAAGACATTGACGGGTAGAAAGCTTATAGAAAAATAGATGATTATGCAGTATAGTTAAGATTTTTAAAAATGTAATTGGGGAAAATTTTTTTATACCAAACAAGAATTTAATCTGCATAGTTTTTCACTTTTGAAGGTTTTTTTTTCCAGATTTAAGTATCGTTTCTAAAGTTTATAAAGATAGGAATTCAAAATTATGTTTCTTTACTTGATTTGAAGGTTTGCTATATTATGTTTGGCAGCTGAAAAATCAAGAATTAAATAAAAGTACAACTAATAACAGACAATTGAGCAAGTATTTCATTTTTGATCGATTTTTATCATTTTTAACTTAAAACTTTTTTGAGTTCTTTATTTGAAAAGCCTTTGCACTATACCAAACGAAGTGTGCAAAATGTTGGAAACCACACAAGGTGACTAAGTAAAAATGATTTTAAATAATAAATTTTACAATCAGTAAACACATGTGAAAATTATATAGATAAGTAAAAAAGTAAAGTTTCTTGCATTTGGTAACAGTTATTTATTGTTTTTTTTTTTCAACTATTTTTTTGCTCAATTATCAAAAATTAATTCAAAAATACAGTCATATATACAATTTTATGAATAGAATTATTAAAAATTTGTTTTAGTCTTGCCTCTAATTTTGATTTCAATAAAAAAATAGTTGCATATTTACTAACATACGGCATAATCACACTGACATGGTGGTTCCTATTAAGATGGGTAACCATTTGGAAACACCATGTGACATATACAAGAAGATTCTCTGCTTATCCAACATTTTTTCCTATATCTTGGACTCCTTTGTCATTAGATATGGTTTCGATTGAGCAACCCTTGTTTCACAATAGACTCTCTGTGCAGACATCCTTACATGATTATTCAGGGATTGAGTAGATTGAATGAAGCCTCCATATGCGCACGCACGCACACACACACACGCACGCAGTTAATCCATTTTTGTAATCCAATACCAATCTGATAATCATACTCTACTAATATTGAGCACTATTTTTTGTAGTTGCCATTTATCAGAATAAATTATTTTTGATTCAGTCACCGAATTAGTACAACACCCCTTATATTTTTAATTCAGGAAAAAGAAAAAAAAAAATTGATTAAAACTAACAAACGAAAAATAATCTTTTAATAAAAACTATTTAAACAAAAATGTTTTGAATTTTTTTTTTTTTTTTAACTAAGCATAAAAGTGCAAGAAGAAAATTAATAGAAAAAAAAGTCCCAAGGTTTCTAGTTATTTTTTTTTTTTAAAGATATACAATGCATGATAAAAATAGATTATTCCCAAGATTGGAATGAATAATCTATTGTTAAAAGAAAAACCGTAGGATGCAACTGTCATAGCATTCAGCAAACTAGATCAGTCCTGTAATATAAAACTATATTTTACCCCAACCAATAAGTTTTGAATAAAATCTGTAGTTTTAGATTTAAATATATCACACACTCACTCACACACACACACACACACACACACACACACACACATTATATCACTATTGAAACAACATACAGACTTTACTTTTCTGGTGATAGCATGACACAAAGAAAGAGGGAAAAAAATAAAAATAAAATGATTCTACTGCTAAAAAATTTGATTATAAACAAATAAATGTTTACTTTAAAAATTAAAAATAAAAAAATTATTGTATTAGTTTTCTAAAATTGCAGATTTTATTCAAATTTAAACACTGCTTACATGGAGGAAAAAAATTGCTTATTCAATAAGTTTTTGATAAGGCACTATATTATTCGATAATTGAAATATATAAGTAGACAACACCTTTTATAACTTACAGCTGTACCTATTCGGCATTGTCCGGGAGTTTTTTCTTTGATTTTTTCTGTCATTTTTAAAAATCAATTAAATACTTTAGTTTTTTTTATAAGAAATTTATTTTTATGACTAGAATACCCGTCCCAGGTTGAAAAAAAAGAAGAATTTTGCACCACTTTTATGTCCTCTTTACAAAGATTAAAATCAAAATATAACAATACTAAAAACGTGTCTAGAATCCTTCTTCCAAATTTGAAGACAATCCATTACGTGATTTTGATTCTAGAAAATGTCCAATTTAATGGGTTTTAAAAATAAATTGAAATTCAGAGATTCTTGTTGCATTGATCACTAATGACTATGGATCAAATTCAAATGGGAAAAGTGATGCCCATATTCTGTCCCCCAAATGGTGGAAGCTTTTTTTGTGAAAATTCAGATACTTCTGATTTTTGTTTTATGTCCAGCTAAAAATCCCAAACTACAAAACAAACACAAAATCAGTATATTCCTGATCAGTGATGCCCTAGATGAAGGATATCTAAAAGTCAGGAAAACAAAAAAAATCATTCATTCTTTAACATTAAATTGGCACAGATTTTGTCAAAAGTGGATAGGTTTTTACTTTTTATGGTTTTATACAAAAAGAAAAATAACTGACTTTATTTTATCAAAAAGTTACTTCCCTTATGCCAGCTCATTCGAGAAATCTAAATAAAAGGAGGTGTGTGCATGTGTGTGTGTTTAGAGAAAGGAATAGGCTGGGCAAAGGAGAAAAAGGGGTCAGGATAAGGAATGGAGAAAATATGGTAATAGAGACAGATAAAGAAATAAATGTTTTTATAGAAAATTTATATTTTTGTCCTGGGCAATGCCAAGTAGCTTGCTAGTGAATAATATTTTGCAAAACTTTAAAAAAAGAATTTATTGAAACTTATCAACGTTAGTGCCTTATCTCATCATCAGACGAGAATATCTTTTCAATTATTTTCTGCTTACATTTTAGATAAATTCAAGTCCTTGTTTTTAAATAAAATCTAAATGTTGAAAACCTAACTTTTATCTAAAGTTTTAATTAGTGGTTCTCATGTGTTAAGTTAAGATTGTTTGCCTTTTTTTTCTTTTCCTCCTCAGGTTTCTGCATAGCAGACAGGACACCGATAATGGCACAGATATGATCCCTTCTGATCATTAGTACAAAATCATTACATTGTATTTTTTTTTACAAATATTTTCATTTTGATTGAAAATGTAAGTTTTTTGAGGTTTTTTTACCAAATAATCAAATGAATTCATCTATTTATCAGAATGTATTTATTTTTAATAAAACATGCCATAATAGATTTTAAGATTTTATTTATCAACCAAACTTTTTTCCAGTCAGATTTAAAAAAAAAAAAAAAAAAAAAAAAAAGATTTGAGGCCCTTTTTGTACATTTGCAGCAATATTTTATAATATAAATAAGTTTTCTTTGAAAAATACTTGGTGAAAGTTAGGCACTTGTGCATTAGTGTTATTTTAGACGAATAAAATGTTCAAAGTTTTCTTTTTGTCAAAAATTATTTTGCGTGTACTAACATTTTAGTGTGAGGAAAAATGGTTATAATCAAGACTGTCTGCTCTTTTTGACTTCCAGTTTCTGCGGGACATTGGTGATGACGCGAATAGAATGAATGATTATCTTCCTCTCATATCACGTGAAAGCCCTTCCCCTCTCATGTTAAGAATGGCTTTCTAAATTTTTATTATTATTATTTTTTAAAACTATTTGGAACTTTGGTACATGTGCATTACTATTATTTTTGATAATTGTTTTAAGAACTTCTTAAAGGGGTGAACAGTTGATCTGAAAATGTCAAATTTTCGTATAATTTTAGGTAAAAACAAAACAAAGGCACTAATGTAATACATTAACACAAAATGAAACGTTAATTATCGGAACATTTTAAATTTTGTAAAAAAAATAACAAAAAAAAAACACATTATACGTATTCCAATAATGACTGTTCAAAATTATCTATAATTTTGAACATCATACATTTTCATTTCATGACAATTTTCATTTATGGTAGCAAGAAAGACACAGTTAAATATTTATTGAAAAGAAACAAAATGGCAGAAAATGTCTTGTTTTTGAGAAGAAGAAAATAACAAAACCCTTGTTATTAAGGGTTGTTAGAAGTGAAAATAATTAGAAATGTCTCTTGTTTATAGGATGTTCCGAGATGAAATATCAAAGTCCTTGTTATTAAAATTTGTTGTTGCCAACGGTGGGTGAACAGCCTTTGTTACTTATGAGAAGTAAAGAGCGAAGTTAGTTGTTTTTATTAGAGGAGAGTAAAGCATACGAGTCGTTGCACCAACCTCTGCCACCACTGCTGGTCAGCTGAAGTGGCGAGCCTTTATATATTACGCATGCAGACATAGTTCACGTGTGAATGAATAACAGAAAACTTTTGCTGTCAGATTTGTCGTAATGATGCGGTTATCCTTGCCATAGGGAAATGTTTGTTTCCCTGATTCCGCGTTTGTTTTATTTCTATTTAAACCTGGTGTGTCTGTGAATGAATTTAGACTAAGTTTGTTACTTATGACCTGTTTTATAATTATTTTTTATCACATATATTCGTATTCTATCTGTGGAAATCTGGTTTTCTCCCTCTTAGTGCAAGCTATTTCCTTGGGCAATGTGTTTTGCCCAATAATTCTTCGCTATAATAAACTGTGTATCATAATGGAAGGATGGATACAAAAAGCATAGTTTCTGACAACTTAATGCTTCGTTAGCAGTCAATCAAATATTGTACTTAGCACCGGTCGGCGCCATTGTTGCTTATGAATCAACACCGTGGCTGACAAACATCAGTTTGTGTATCTCCGCTCCTGCTAATGCAATCTGTGTTTTGTTTATATGTAGCTTTAAGCTCGATGGAGATCTTATATTTCACTATCATAAAAAAGATTAATTCAAAAATTCAGAAAGAGAGAAACTGCAAAAACTATTAAGACGTATTTCGTTTCGGGTTTCTGGAGATCGCATTTTGCATATTCTCAAGTCATGTGATATTTTGACGGCCATGTTTTCTATGTTTTGAAATAGGACCTACAATTGTCAAGATTGCCAAAAATAGAATTTATTGAATTATCAAGTTTTATCATATGTTTTAACGTGGAAGAGCTGTACTACCAATTCAGTATAACGAACTGACTTAAATTAAGGATCTGCTATTTTAAAGAACAAAATATCAGAACGTAATTGTGGATGATTGTTTTTTTTTTTAATGCATCTAGCACATATTCTACCAGATTTTGGTACTTGTAGAATTTAATCAAGACATTAAAAAAATGAAAATATCAAAAAAAGGTTATATTGTACGTATCCGTTTTGGACTGAAGATCTCCGAAAAAAAAAAAAAAATTCACTTAATTTGATCGTTTTCTTTTGTTTTTTTTTTTTGTTTTTACAGCGGAAAAAAAACACGTTTTTATGACAGCGCGTTGAAGTAAGCCATCTTTGAATTTTTTGAACACGCCACGGAGTGATAACTCAGTTTAAAGTGCCGAAACTCCCCCCACCCCACCCCCATTTTTAATACTAGCTTTTCTTCCTAAAAATCGAACTTTTGCTCGGTAAAGTTTTTTCGTTTTATAAAAACAAAACAAACTACTTGATGAAATTTTTTTTTCGATATTTTCATTTTTGGTCAATTGTACGATGTGCATCTGCACCAGTGGTGCAGGTGCACATCGTACAATGTAATTCAAGCCCTAATTTTATTTTCAATTAAAGGAGCAAGGACCAAGGTTTCATTCAAAAAAAAAAAAAAAAAAAAAAGTGACTTTTTTTTAAAAAAGGTTTTAAACTTCGGACTTTACAGGTAAATTTCTAAAAAAACAGTACTTTTTTTTGTTTTAAATTTGAATATATTATTTATTGACCTTTTCTCTTCAATTTGTGATATATAAGACTTTGGTACATAAATTATTTACTTTTTAATAGACATTTCAAAATGGGAGGCGTGAATTATTCGACCCCCTATCTTTCCAAGCTTATAACTCCTCGAAAATTGTAATTCAAGCCCTATTTTTTTTTTTTTTCAATTAAAGGAGCAAGGACCAAGGTTCCATTAAAAAAAAGAAAAAACAAATAACGTGGTTAAAAAAAAAAAGGTTTTAAACTTCAAACTTTACAGGTAAATTTCTAAAACACACTACGTTTTTTTTTTTGTTTTAAATTTGAATATATTATTTATTGACCTTTTCTCTTCAATTTGTGAGTAAATTAATTATTTACTTTTCGGTGAGTAAATTAATTATTTACTTTTTAATAGAAACTTGAAAAGGGGGGGGCGTGAATTTAAAAAAAAAAAAAAACGTTTGTCTAAAATATTATATTCGGTTTACTGGAAAGAACATAAAACTTGACATTGACCCTGAAAATATCGTAAAAATAGAATCAATAGAAAAATTTTGATAGATTTTTAAAGTTTAAAAATTGAAAAATATTGAGTTCGGAAAATTCATTACTGTTTAATAAAAAAAAAAAAAAAATAAATAAATAAAAAAAATTTCTATTACTTTTAAAACAACTTTAATAGTTTATTTTGGAAGTATAATCCATAAAGAAAATAAACAACTCACTTTTAACAGAGAAATTACGAGATTTTTATATTTTATTCGCAGTTTCGTGTTAGGGGTATCAAAAATTCCTACAAAAATTCTGATACACCTAGACTGCACCAGTGCTGCACTGCTGCAGTGCTGCACCACTACTGCACCAGCGTATTATAAACACCCCAACCTTCCCATGTTAAGAACGGCTTTCGAGGTTGGGTGGTGGTGTTTATTCTGTTCTTAACATAAGGAGGTTAAGGTTGGGGTGCTTATAATACAGTGGGGCTGGGGCAGTGGGGGGGCACGTCGTAAAAATCGACCCCATTTTTAATGTCTTAATTAAACTGTACAAGTACCCTTTTTTTTAGCGCTTTTTCTCCTATTAGGACGAAATTTTGTAGTCGATAAATGGGGTTTTCAGATAAGATTTAAAAAAAAAAAAAAAAAAAAAAAAACAATGGTATCTAGTGATTTTTTTTCTTTTGTTTGCCAATTCTAATTACAATAGTAGTTTCTAAATTATGCAGTCGAAATTACTTGAATATTATTGAATCATTAAAAAAAAAAAAATTTTTTTTTAACTTTAATCGTGTTAAGTGAAAAATTGCGAACATCTTGTTTAAATGGAAATAGAAAATTACCTCCTTTTTTAACTCTCCTGTGTCTTACGATCGTTTTCACCGAATTCTATTTTTTATTTTCTTTAATAAATAATTTTCTACCTTATCGATTTTCGTAATTTTTGGATATAATCATCTTAAAAATACGAGACACCATTGTTTTCATGTGAAATTCAGTTTTGCGATTTCCGAAATTTTGTCCTATTATGTAATTGTTAGGTGAAAATGATTTTAAATAACATGATTTTAGCACGGTAACATTTTTTTTTTTTTTTTTCAATTATTCCGAAGATAATGCAAGGGCATGGCAACATTTGAAAGAAAATTCTTTTCGTGTTTGAAAAAGAAAAAACAAAAAAACACGAGATCAGCTGAGATAAGAATGAACTTTAATACATTACGAGGATGAAATGATTTAAATTATAATTCGGAGTATTTAAACGAGACAAAAAAAGCGAGAAATGGTACGCTTTGGATTTGAATTATTGGTACTCATGTACTTAATGATCCGTGATGAAATAATTACGTTATTATTTAAAAAGCCATTCTTAACATGGGGAGGCGAGGGTGTTTTGTAGCTATTCTGTACTTTAACTAAAAAACTGTACTTTGAATAAAAAACATATCAAAACTTTAAACTTGGAAATACGATTTAAAAAATAGCGCAGGATCAGTAAGTGCATTAGCACCGATTTATTAAATAAAATAAAAGGCGATCATGTTTCAATTTAGCCAGACTAAGTTCAACCCGCATAGATAACAAATGAATAAAAGGAAATACCGTTGGGAAATTAGCCCCAAACAATCTCCTAAATTGTGCCGAATTTTCGTCACACACACACGCATATATATATATATATATATATATATATATATATAAGGAGGTATATTTGGTAAAAAAAAGGGGGGTGCTCAATACTTTAATAGAGCTAAATATGTTTTCATTATTTCAACCTCTTTTTTTTTTTTTTTTTTTTTTTTTTTTTTTTTTTGCTTGAATCATTACAGGTTGTTTCAATCGACAGGACAATAATATTGTTCTGCCGATCTCATCAGATAATTTAAGTCACTCCGAGGTTGAAAAATATATATATGGGGGGGGTGCAAACCAGAACGCCCGACTCAAACTACCAGTTATAAGTATTTAAGTTCCGTAATTGTGGGTAAATTATAAAGGGTATGATATCTTACTTTCTTCCTGGCTAGAACTTAAAATGCTTATTTAAAAAAGAAATAAAAAACACAAACATGTCACAAAGGAGTGGGTAACCCAAAATAAGTTGTTTTTTTTTTTAGACTTGTTTCCACCACCGTATATCTCCTTAAAAATAATTTATATCGCCAACAGTGACGTTTACCTAATAAAAACAGATAAGGAACATTTTGAAAGGTTAGTAAAACAAAACTTATTAGAATTAAAGGTCACGGGTCACGCCGAGAAAAAAATAATAATGTATGGAATTAATATTTTGATTGTTACCTTGTCGGTGACCAGATCAAGGCTGGAACGTCACCTCCATTGGCAAAATTTAAAGTACTTATTAAAAGTACTAAAAAAATAGAAAAGGTCAGTATATTCATGTTTAGTTCGTTTTTGCATAAAACAAACAAACGCGCTGCCTGTTTGTCACAGGGTATTAAGTAGAATCGTGAAACTCCGTAAGGTTTATACTATTTTCTGTGGGCGTTCGTAGAGGAAGTAGTCTTGTCTGCTAAAAAAATATAAAAACGAGATCTCGTGTAAGTCGAGATAAATTATTACGAGACTCTCGCGAGATTTAACGTGATTGCGCAGGCGCAATCTCTCTATCCTTTCACTTGTAAGCCGCCATCATGGGTAAGTTACAAATTAAACACCTCCTTCCATTTTTTACAGATTTAAATAATTTTAAGCTGTTATTTGACATTTTTAATTTACCATCACTCTTCTGTAAGGATTTTCTGTTCATTATTCACTTTTTATTTGAAGTTTAATTATCGTTGTTCGTAATATTTTATTCTAACGTCCAAACAATATCCAACCCCTTTCCTCTTGAAAGCATGCTTAAAGTATTAAATTGTTCAACTTAATTTATTTTTTTTTTCCTTACCGAATGAAACATTTAAGAAAATCGAGAAATAATTTCTAATCGAATTCGATATTTTAATCGATTAAATTAACTTGTATTGATTTAGTTTTATCTATCGTTAATTATCATTGCCAGTTATTGCAAGTCGACCACGTGTGTATTAATAGTTTTTACATATTTTATAAAACCAATCGATGAAATTTAAGATGGAATATATCTTAAATTTCATTATTTTAAAAGTTGATTTCAAGTGTTTTACTATGAAATCGGCATTTTTATATAATTGCATTTTATAAGTCTCGAACTTGCGCGGTTATTTTAACTAATACAATAAATGCAATAACTTGTCTGATTATAATTTATACCTCTTTGTGTGTCTAACTCCAAGATTTGCTTTATTTTGAGTGCAAAAATGTCACGTTAATTGCCTTGTTTGTGGTCTTTATTTTTAAAGCTTAAATCTGGTTACTCTATTCAGTAACCATGACTTTTTTTTTTTTTTTTTTTCATGTCAAGCTTTGTCCAATTTTGATGGTCGAAACCTATGTATTCTTCCTTAAATATAAACTTATCATCTTATTCGTCCTGGAAATAATTCTGTAAAGGAGTTATGTATTTTTTTTTCTTTCCGTAAAATTATTTAAAAAAAAAAAAAAAAAAAAAATTGTAGGTTCCGGCATGTAACGATCTTGTAGGATCGCATAACAATTTTGCCAGGCGAGCAATTATACATAAATCGAGAGGAAAAAAAATATGCTCAAATGAAACTTCACTTCATCTGTCCTCGATCAGTGAATGGAAATTCTAAACTGAGACAGATTTTATTTTTCCAATCCTTGGGGTGGGAGATACCCATATTAAAAGGTTTGTCCTTGCTCAGGGAGGTAAGTAAAAACGGAATAATTACAAAAGCCCCCACCCCTTATTTCCATTTCGTAGCGGTGACTAGTCAAATAAGTCTACCGTGCTGTCTGTCGTGAAGAATACAATTTATAATCGATTCTATTTTTATAGAAAGTTTGTTTACATACGCCAACACTAAGACCGAGCAGCAACGCGTCAACGCGACCCATTTTTATATTAAAACTGATCTTATCAAAGATAACTTTTTAAGTGTTTTTATTATTTACAAAAACAGATTTTAGTACTTGTAAACATGCAAGTGAAATATGGCAGTTATAAACAAATCAGAAAAACTTGTGAAAACCAAATGTACGCCAAATTTTTCCTAGCCTGGCAAGATTTTGAGTGCTTGGCGACTGAATTGGTCATATCTATTGAAAAATAAATCGAGGTTTAATGTACTTAACATTCATATTACTCTTCTCTGGTATTGGAACTCTGAAATTGAAATTAATTTAACAGTAAGCAATCTAAGTTATGTCCCCTGTTTCTGTAATCTTTGATCAAAATCGATCCTTCGCGTTGTCTAAGCACTAGATTTGGTGAACGAATGTATCTTTATGGTATCATAATAGACTTTCTCACACACGCACGCAAATGAGGCAATGCCTTTGATAACATTTTTTTTCTTTATATCCAAAAATAAAATGTATAAATAAGAGTTTATGCTGCATTGCTGTCAATTGTCTTCTACATGAGTATGCAGACAAATCGAGTTTTAACCATCTCCCTTGGATGGTTAATAATGGTGACTAGTCTCTGAATAAAAAATTGAATATCTTAAATATTAGATTATTTTCCGTATATTCATAAGTATTTTGAGTTTTTATTTTTAACTGACATATTTCACTTGTGTCTACCACAAGAACCACAGATTTTTATTTTTAATTGTCTAGTTAAAAAAATTTTTTTCTTCCACTGAAATTTAAAAGAAATGTAAGTTAAATTCTCTGGATTGTGTGGTATGGACTTCCATTTCCAATTGGTTTTCGTACAGGGTGGGGTTAGCCTTCGAGGTTAAATCGACAATGTGATCCAACAACCCAACCCTCTACTAAATCTTTACCCATGTCAAGGAAATTGAAAACTTCCCTCCAGACTGGAGCGTCTTACTTCCCCTCTACAAGAAGGTAAACACTACTGCATTAATTATCGTATCGGCCTTATCGATGTGTAAAAATCTATCCTATCCTGTTCAAGCGGTTTTAAAGAGACAGATGGACAAGGCCAATGCAATGTGGATTTCGCCCAGGCCGATAATGTACTGATCAAATTTTCACAATTCAAAAAATGCTTAAGCCTTGCTAGTTACCAACGTCTGCACTGCATTTGACTGTTGATCGTGGAGCCCTTTGGAAGGTCGTACATGCCGATGACATGTTCACAAAACTGCTTGCCCTAATCAAACCCTACTAAAGTTGGCATGTATAGTCGGGAGTCATGTTTAGACATTCACTCTGGAGTCGGATAATGGTGCGTTCTCTCGCTAGTGCTCTTTGAATTACACTATCGATTGGATCATATTGAACACGCTGGCCAACTTTCATGGTGTAACAGTAAGTCGTGGTCTGCAAATACCGAATATCTACTAGGCTGATAATATTGCTGACATTAAATTGGGCATTGATAAGATGCAATTGTACGCCTCAAAGATCACCATGAAGATGAATGCCAATAAGACAGTTATTTCCAAATGAAAAACAACTGCTTCTCAATGCAGAAACCATTGAAGAGGTCAATCAGTTCAAATATCTTGGTTCTATCATCACAGCAACAGGCCAAGAGGAGGAAGACATTCTCAACTACATCAGCAATGCTCATACTACCTTCCATCGACTTCAGTCGCGCCTCTGGTCTCAAAAAGAAGTAAGGCTGGACACCAAAGTTGGAATCTACCTAGTCCTCGTCCGCACTATTCTCCTGTATGGCTGCAAGCTAGTGACTTATGCAAACTGGAGGCATTTCACCATCACTGTCACATTGTCAATTTCCGCTGGCAGCAGTTATCTTCTACTGTACAATTTTCACTTGCTGCAGGATCCACTCCCACCAAAAACCTTTCCTTACCAGATGCCTTTGCTGGTTCAGCCATGCCCTTTGTTGACACCCACATGACTTCATCCATGAACTTGTCGATCTTCACCACCAGGCCAGAAAAAAACATGATTAACTGAAAACCTCGCTCAGGACTGAAGCACTACACTGAATTGATTCTGGGCACCCGTTACTGCAACCACATATGGCCTGCACTTACGATGGAAGAGGCTTGAATCGCAGTACCTGGTCAGCCAGTGTTTGGGATGTGGTGTCCACCCAACCGACCCATGACATGGTTATGAGGAATCATTTAGAGTTAAAGTCAACTGAGAAATACACATGTACTAGTGAGAAATACATGCTTTATGTTAACATTAGTGAAGTTGTCAAATATGGCCGTTTCATTTGAGCCATATTGCATAACTATGCATATTTAAAATTGTATTTTTCTATGCAAAAATCTGTCTTTCTCGAAAGATTTAAACTTTAAATGATTCCCAATATAACAATATTGGTTATCTTCAATCTCCTCCCTTCCCCCCCCCCCTCCCAAAAAAAAGGTCCATAATGTTTGGAACAAAATTTAATGTCAACAGTTTTTTTTTTTTTTTTTTTTTTTTTTTTTTTTTTTTTTTTTTTTTTTTTTTTTTTTACTCTAAAACCATTCACTCCATGATTTAATAACTTTGCCTAAGTGTTTTAATATAAACACTACTTGCTGGCGACAATTTTAAATGTTTTAAAGTTTTAACTTTTCTTTTTGATAGGTAAGCCTAGAGGCTTGAGAACTGCTCGAAAGCTGAGAGACCACCGTCGTAAGCAAAGATGGCACGATAATGATTACAAGAAAGCCAATTTAGGTACCAGATACAAGGCCAATCCTTTTGGAGGTTCTTCTCATGCCAAAGGAATTGTTTTGGAAAAAGTGTAAGTGTTTTTTATTTATTTAAAAAGAAAATACAACTTTGTTATATATGGGTCATGGAATTGCATTCATCTGCAAAAAGATCTTATCGGGTGATTATGTGTAATTATATTCATGCTGATATTCTATATAATTTATACTTGCGTAATATGGTCATAGTAAACAAAAACCTGTTTCCGTATATATTTATGGATGCATATGTTTTTTAAAAATTTGCCTATCAAACTGTCAGTTTTTGGTCTACAATCATGAAATTTAATATATAGGGTATTCGAACCCATGTGAAACTTTATATCTGGGTTTTAACTGGCGGAAAATCTGAAAATTAAAAAAAAAAAAAATGAAATTTGGCAGGTGAAGACCAGACTGCATTGCGAATATTCATATCACGTAATAGCTATTGGTTCATGATTTAATTTTTAGCCTTGCAGCAAACATGACTTCATAACTCAACCATTAATGTCAGAGAGAAAAAGTAAATCGTAAGCTAAACGTTTTCGTTTTGAGATTTAAAAAAACTTTTAATCCTTACTTGGGTCTATTATAATAAATACGAAATCTGCATTAATCAAAACCAGCATATTTTATGACCTGGTAATGCCAGGTGGCTTCCTAGTAGGTTCATAAGTTATATCTAATCATTAATTAAACCAATTTTCTCACGGTAATGTTTTAATTTTTACTTAATAAAATTATTGGGTGTAAACGATTGACTTTATAACCGCCATACCTACTAAAAAGATATATGAAAAATCAAGTCCAGAAGCATTTTTTTCTCAACTTTTTTTAAAATATGCATATCCTTAAGTTCTAAGGATATTGAACTAAAATTGGCAGTGTTTTTTTTATTCCTTAGATTTTAATTTCAATGTTTTTTTTTTTGTTTTTTTTTTTTTTATGTAAATGCACACATTTTAAATGCTTTGCAATTGTTTTTTTCTTGTTACCAGTGGTGTTGAAGCCAAACAGCCCAATTCTGCCATCAGGAAATGCGTGAGAGTTCAATTGATCAAAAATGGAAAGAAAATCACAGCTTTTGTACCAAACGATGGTTGTTTAAATTTTATTGAGGTAAACACTTTTTACGTTTTTATATGGAGAGGAAATGCCCTTCCAATGATGATCTCTTCTGTATGACCCGATAATATTTCAACATGAGGGCGTACACGGTTCTTGAGACTGACGGATTGAGGTGTTCAATTTTCAGTATTTACTTCAACAGTGCCCAATACACGAGTAGATAGATAGTTTTGGAAATGTATGGCAATTAAGTTACAAAGAGCATTCTATGTAGGGAACTATCATACCATACAAGACAATAATAGAATAGCGTAGAAGCCTGCCAACTTTTGAGTGAAGCCTGGCTATTGGCTTATGAAAAAACAATGCTTAATCTGATGGGTTAGCTTGCTAAATTAAACACCATTTTACTCCTATTCTTTACAATGGTAAAATACTGGCAATTTTGTGTACCTTAATTGCTATTTTGGAAAATTGTATAATTATTAAATGCAGGAACTGATAATTAGCTGAACACACTATTCAGCTTAAGTTTTCTTCCAATATGATTTGATAATGTTAGGTTTCTTGAAACTGAATTGAGATCTATTTATTTTTAAGATTAGCTTAGTGGTTGCATTAAGTAATTTTGTGAAATTTTTGTATTGCTTAACTGATGAAACGCTAAGTGACGGGCGGACTTAAAACTAATAGTTTGAAGAATGTCACTTATCTGATAAGCAACTTTTCATTTTCATTTAAAACTTGTGGTGGAGGGGGTCAATTTTAGACATTTTAACTTCACAATACTGTTTTTTGATATTGTGTGTATATCATTCAAACACTGTAGTGTTCTAATATGGTTGAGTGGCAGTTTTAGTTATTTAGAACTGATTTAAAGCTTCACCGCTCACTCATTTTTCAACCAAATTTCAAACAATTATTACAGTTGAAAGATTACCTTCTCAGATCATCTCAGTTATATTGTAAAAAAAAAAAAAAAAAAAAAAAATTCAGTTTTCCTTCAGTAAAACAAGTTATATATTTACTGGTGTTCAAAATCGTTTTGAAAAAAGTGAGACGCGCAACGTTTTTATGACTAACACCCATGTATAGTGGCGGGCTTCAGTGACTACTGTTGTTACCAATTCACCGCTCTCGCAAAAAGTAACAAGTGAAACAAAGAATGAAAGGGAGATAATTGGGATTTTATTAAAAGCATACAACTGCCGTACATTGTTATTACATATGTGTATGTTATATCTATGGGGGCAATTAAGACTGAAATTAAACAAAAGCCAAATAAATTTATTGGAAGCCTGGAAAAATCATGGATTACAATAGAAAAATGGGAGCATGAAAAGTAATATTGTTAAACTTCAACATGGAAAAGAAAAGGACTACTTGTTAAAACTGGAAAAGAAAAGGACTAGTTGTTAGAACTGGAAAAGGATAAGATATTCTAGTAAAAAAAAAATATAAATTTTATAACTTAACAAGATTCTTAATGCTGCAATATTTTAATTATAATATTATATAATCAGTTCTTGATCCTGCAATATTTTAAGTTATAAATTTATATTTTTTTACTAGAATATCTTGTCCTTTTCTTTTCCAGTTTTAACAACTAGTCCTTTACTTTTTTATGGTCACATTTTTCTATTGTGTGTGTGGAGTGTGACAGTGGCTAAGTTATAAATATGAACTGAAAACGTGGGTGTTAAGTTTCTTTTTTTTTTTTTTTTTTTTTTTTTTTTTCTCCTCCAAAGAAACCCGTGTCTAACGTCGTGGAGTAAATAAAGTATATATCTGCATTATTATTAAATTTTATAAACTCTGCCAAATATGGTTGACAATGCATTTAATTTCATATCTTCTTCCAATGATGATCTTTTTCTGTATGACCCGATTCTACTCCAGAATGTGAGGGCATACTCCGGTTCTTGAGACTGATGGATTGAGATATTTTTACATTGCCCCATCTTCCTTGCTTAACCTTTCTGATACCTGTATTTGAAAAAATGGTTTAAAAATTCCACGCAACAATCCTCAATTGCTATTTAGGATTTTAAGAAAATTGAGTTTTCTGTTCAACATTTTTCCTCCTTCACCAAATTTAATATAGGTACATTTTTTTTGGGGGGGGGGTAGCTGTAGGCAGCATGACGACTACTAATTGTATTTTGTCTAAAACTCGTTAATTGAAATGTACAGATGTTAGCTGCACTCATTAGATTGGTGAAATATTCGGGGGAGGGGGGGCTCTTTATTGCTAACAATTTAGTGTTTATAAAGAAATGCTGGGCAAACCTCTTTAAAATGAATGCTAAATGTTGTCCAGTTTATTCATTCTTGTTTAGCTGATGTAAGATTTGTGGCAGGGCCACTTAAGCATGAAAAAAGTGGAATTTGGTTGAAGAATTTAAGGCAAACTTTTGATTTTTAGATTAAAACTGAATTTCATTTACTATCGGTTCAAAATCGTTTTGGTGCTTTTTAGAGATGACGGGCAATATTGAATTGGTAAAATCCTATGTATCTAGAAAAGTGAAATTTTCTGTGTACATTTCCCTACCAAATTACTGTCAATTTTCAGTCTACACTCAAAATTTGGGAAAATCTTTTCAATTGATTTTTCAGCCAGAAATTTGGCTGTCAAGGGGTCAAAGTTCAACGATTTTGATTCTTGAAAGCTCTGCCAATTTTGGGTCTAAATACTTGAAATTTTAGATGTAGGTTACTTTAACATGGATCAAACTTTGATTTGATCTCAAAATATGTTATGAGGTCAAAGTTAAAAAAAATTGACCTCTGAAATTTTACATAAAGTTTATTCAGACATAGGTCAAGCTTTTTAATCGGTTTTTGGCTGAAAATTTGTCTGCCAAGTGGCCTCTAGGAAACTATTCAGCCAATTTTGGGTCTAAACATTTGAAATTTTACAGACATGCAGCAAGTTTTTTTTTTTTTTTTTTTTTTTTTTTTAATCAGTTTTTGGGCGAAAATTTAGCTGCCAAGAAGTTAAAGTTCAAAAGATTTTACCTTTGTGGCCTTTACTAAACTCCTCTGTCTATTTTGGGTCTAAATACTTGGAATTTTACATGTAGATTACCTGGACACGAGTAAAACTTTTTAATATATACACACACTTCATCCAAAAAGTTATGAACAGTATATAGGGTCTGAGCAAAGTAATTAATAAAAGCTATAGATATTAATAACTTTGGCTGCATTCATTCTGAAAAGTTTGATTTCTCTCTACGTTGTCTCACATAGCATTTACGGCCACTGCTAAAAATTGTTAATTAAATGTTTTTTAAAAACAATTATATTAAAAAAAGATTTATTTTCCTTAATTTTAAGCAACACAAATTATGAAAACTTTGTACTTTTTTAATTATTTTCACAGCTCGTCCAAAATATTGGTGATATGATGATACGTTATCCGTTCTCTGAATCTTTTTGTGGATTAACAAACGCTGATCACTTTTTAAATTTAATTTTCTATTTCAGTTTATTGGGCTAGACATAAACATGCTATATTTTGAATCCTATCTATTAAAATTTGTGTGTATTATTGGAATTTGTATACAAGTTTTTGTTTAATGATATGCACGCATTCATTGATACAGCATAATGGGATTTTTTATATATAAACAAATTTCTTTCAATGTGACCTTTTCTGTATGACTTAAATATGATGGCATATACTGGTCCTTAAAACAGGCAGATTGTGTTCTATTGAAGATTTTTTTTTTACTATATACTGCCCTTGAAACTATAGATTCGCAGCCTCTCTGAAATGCCATTGAACTATTCTGACTTTTTCACAGCTAAGCGGTGTTAAAAAAAAAATCTCTGTAAATAGCCTGCAAGTTATAAGGTTATTGCTTAACTGATGAAATGCTAGTGACGGGCGGACTTAAAACTATTTAATAGTTTGAAGAATGTCACTTATCTGATAAGCAATTTCTTTTGGGACTAGTGATGGGGATGGAGAGTACTTTTTTAGAAATTATAATTCTTGGGGAAAAAATTTTTTTTTTTTTTTTATGTAATAAAAAAAAAACTTTTTGCCTGGTTATCAGATACTTATTGCACCCACTTTTTTTTTTTTTTTTTTTTCTAGATATAAAATTACTGATTTTTATTTTAACTTCAAAAAGTCAAAACATCTAATCGTGAATTTTCTATCATATCTTCTTCCAATGATGATCTTGTTCTGTATGACCTGATATTAGCACAAAATATGAGGGCATACTCCGGTTCTTGAGACTGATGGATTGAGATACTTCAAACCCCTCCCAGTCTTTGATATTTAAGAAAAAAAAAAATAAACAAATAATTTAGAATTGCTGATTAGGATTTAAAAAAAAAAAAAAATTGGTAAAACACGCTTAAATATATTTTAATTTGTGCAGATTTTGTATTATTTTACATCCAATACTCTATTGTACCTAATGTAGTGTTAAAAGCTAATAACTTTGCTCGAGCGAATTTGTTGCTTGCAACACTTTAATAATGGAAAATGAAGGTAATAACTTTTTTTTTTTTTTATATATATAACTTGTAAAATAAAGAACTAATTGTTGAAATCAATTAATATTATTTTATCCAATTTGGTTTAATGGAGATGAACAAAAATCAGTGTCGCATTTAATACGAGAATTTTCTTTTAAATATTGACCAATTTTATTGCTTAATTGATGAAACACTAGTGACGGGCGGACTTAAAACTATTCAATAGTTTGAAGAATGTCACTTATCTGATAAGCATTTAAAAAAATGAGATCTTTGTATCAAACTATTCGAGTGAAGTTTATAGAAAATGTTTGGTCATTTAAGATTATGTGGGATTATCGCATTGAAATTTTAAGTCCTTTTAGTGTCTGATCATGTCTGCCTTGATAAGATCTTGTAACCATATGACAGGTTCTTGAGACGTCGCTGCTTATCCATTACATTTTCTAAAATTGCGGTTGATATTCATAATCACTATTTTTAGTGTTTAATTTTTTTACATTTCCCTTAATTATTGGTGATATGATGATACGTTATCCGTTCTCTGAATCTTTTTGTGGATTAAAAAACGCTGATCACTTTATTTTTTTTTTATTTTTTTTTATTTTTGCTTGTTTCTGTGCTGGTAAGCTTTATTTAAATCTAAGGATGAAAACGTTTAAAAAAAAAAAAAAAAAAACTGGTGACATGATGACACTGTTATCCGTTCTCTGAATCTTTTGTGGATAAATTGGTACTGATCACCATTTTAGTTTCTAATTTTCTTGCAAATTTTATTTCCAAATAAACCAGTGTGATTCTTGCTATGAATCCTGAGCTTTTTTAACTTTGTAGGAAAAAAAAAAATGAATATTTAATTCTAAACATTCACTAATGCATTCTCATTTTACTTATGAAATGTTTAAATGAGATTATTGATTGAAACTGTCAAGGATAGAAGTGATATTTTTCATCTAAAATTTTAATGGCTTGAGAAAAATACCCACTTGACTTTTTATTTAGAGTGGAGGATTTTTTTTTTTTTTTTTTTTTTTTTTTTTTTTTCCAAATCCATTTTGAGGTGGGGAAGGGTTATATCGGAATAATTTAGATGTGCAATTTTAGCAAATGATGAACTGAAAATCCATATCCCCCCTCTCTCTCTATCTCTCTCTATCTCTCAACAAAAAAAAAAAAAAAAAAACTGATTTTGGTTGACTTCACTGATTTTATTTTCTGTAAATGAAACCGGCTTGTATGAGGAAAACTGTTGACGGGCGGTCTGATGTACAAAATCTTATGAGCTGATCGTCACAATTCTGATAAGCTAATTTTAATGTTTGTTTGCAAACCAATGTGAATTTATGAATTTTCTATCCTTTCATCCCTTTTTCTTCCTTGTAGGAAAACGACGAAGTTTTGGTTGCTGGATTTGGTCGTAAAGGTCATGCTGTTGGTGATATTCCTGGTGTCCGATTCAAGATTGTGAAAGTGGCCAATGTGTCTTTATTGGCACTTTTCAAAGGCAAAAAAGAACGGCCAAGGTCATAAGTTCATGTCTAACAAATTCCAATAAAAAGAAATTTAAAAAAAAAACAAAAAAAAAATTAGTGTATATCTTTTCTTTTTTAACAAACTCTTTAAACTGGTTCATTTCTTACCGCTTATTTTTGAAATGTAACTCTAACAAAGCGATGATAATTTTATTATGGTAATATTTTAAGCTTTGATCATAAGTCCAGATGGGTTTGATAGTATCTGAACGTTTCAATTTTCAGTCATGGCTTTTTATTTTGTTGAGATTTATTAGTAGCTTAGGTGTGTGTGTGAGCAAAAAAGTGGTGGCAGGCTAAAACCCGTACCGGAAAGGAGGAAAATGTGGGTGGGGGTGATGTCTTTGCTGTTGCGTCCATTACCAAACTGTAAGTGACGTAGGTTTAAATTAAGGCTAGTCAATCAAAAAGGATGACTTTCGAAAATAGCATCCCTCTGCCTGTAGAAAAGTGCCCAGTTGAGGGTGAAGGAATTTGATTTTTAGCCAATTTTTCGATATTTGTCGCCCGAAGGGTTGAGCTCCAAAACCATATCAATCTCATGAAAATTCGTCCTTGGTTTTATTTTAACACTAGCGTTAAAATATATTTTAATTTGTGCAGATTTTGTATTTTACATCAATACTCTTGATTATTATATTGTACCTAATATAGTGTTGAAAGTTAAGAGTAATTTTGCTCAGGCGAATTTGACATATGGCAGATTCTCTCTACATTGCTCGCAACACTTTAATAATGGAAAATAAAGTGTTGTGGCTCTTTAGGGACACCTGGTTCTCATGAAATAAAACGCATTAACAACTTTATTTTGAGATTTTTTTTTTTTTTGTAATATGAGAAAGGAGTTTAAGTTAAAAAAAATAAATAAATAAGACCATTTTTTAATAGGACTCATATAAACTTAATTTTGCTGTTCATCAGGTAGTGGTGATAAAACAGTACTTAGGTTGTTGATATATGCGGTATAAAAAATGTCCAGTTCTGAAGTTTTCCCAGAACTTGCTGCACCACAATATGATCCGGGTATAATAAAAAAATTTTTACTTCACGTCCCTTTCAACAATTGGCATTGTCTCCCTTTGGTGAATAATTGTGGTATAGCAGATCATTTCTTTTGCATCCGTGTGCGATGCAGCTAAATCTGCAGTTTTGCCCATCACTTTCTAGTTTATCCCGGTGAATTAGCATTGGAGTTACTTTATGGATTCCCATCATAGCACAGTTTATAAGATGCTAAGCTTTCTCCATATACCTGCTTCATCTCAAATGTTTTATGTTGGTGTGGGAACTGTACACTGAAGATTTGTGCAACATTTGTCCTAAGGGATCTCTTTGTTACAGACTATTTGACCAAGATGGTCAAGACATTTCCCCCTCTCTATAGTCCAGACCTTGCTTTCTGTGACTTTTAGTTATTCACTAAGCTCAAGGAAAACCCTTAGAGGTTGTTATGAGACATTTGAGATGAAAGAGTCTGTGATATGCTCACACGAAAGGACTTGGCACCTTCCAGAAGTTGTTGGAATAGTACAGGTGTATTGCAGTTTACTTTGAAAAGGGACTATCAATAAAAGTGTCCATACAAAAAGTCTGGAAACTTAGAGGCATCTCTATCAAACTTCTATAATCTGATTCAGATGTGTGTTCTTTGTGTAAAAATGATTGTGTACCTTACATCATGTACTGTCTACATGCTCACAATCACTTCAAATGTACACATGGCGACAAAACAAGGTGTTAGAAATAATTATGAAATTTTTGAACACAATGAGACAGCAACCTATCAGTCAAGGAACCAATAATTCAGTTTCACAAAGGTGAAAAAACTAATGTAGAGCCAATGATTGGGAAAATTCTGTGGATTTCAGGACATCTCTACACTTTCAATCCACATAATCCAAACAGAAAAGTGGCCAGACATTGTAGCATGGTCCGATTTCAAAGAAAAGTGTCCTCCTCATAGAATTGATAATCCCCAACACATGGACGAAGAATGGCGCTGGATTTTGTTGAGAGCAAAAAGACTTCAGCATGAACAGACATTATAATTTCTCCTTGTTGATCGTTTTTGTTTTTTTAATACCCTGCCTGGTGGCAAAAGCTGCTTGGTAACATCAGGAGTGGCAGTACCTACTGGAACTATTATCACCCTGGTTGGTGGCTGATGAGGACAGGGTATCGCACATGCTTTTACATGTCTGATAAAATTTGTATAATACTAAGACTCTTTGGAAAGATGAAGTGACATCCTGGAAAGACAGGAAACGGTTAATAATAACATGGATAGTCCAACGAAAGAAAAATGCCCTCAGGGTATCTGTAGCTGGGAGAGAGAATATATCACCCATCATAATTGCTCAAACAGAAATGATATAGACATGCTCCTGGTTACATGTGATTGCAGAAGAAAATATAACAGCTTGCGAGGGTTATGAATCCACAAGGCATGCTGATGCATGCAACGTAATTGACCTATTGGAGATTGTGAATCAGGAACAACCCTCCCACAGTATTCAGGATCCTATTGCTGAGCAACAACGGTCTGGAGACTTAGCAAGCCAAGAATTCAGTGGCATAAGGGTAATCAGACAGCTGCGTGGACGAGATTAGATGAGGAGCTCTCTTTTTTGCTCACCACTCACCTTAAGAGTCCCTTTGATCAACAAATGACATCTTTCGCTAGGATAATATTCAACGTTTGTATGGAGGGGTACAGTAACGCATAAAAATAAAAAATAACGGCCAAATAGACGACAGCCGCAGAAAGAAAAGTTAAGATCAGAACAGAGAATGCTGAGGCGTCAATTAAAAGATGCCCCAGATCATGAAAGATTGAAAATTTAGAATATCATAGATGATATTCAAAAAAGTATTCTGGTGATCGCCAGGGCTGAGAACCAGAGAAAACATTGAAAGAAAAAGTGCCTGGCATGTAAATCATTCCACACAAATCCTTATACTTTTGCAAAGAAACTTTTCATGGAATTAAAAAGTGATAAGTTTGATGTACCGAGGGAGGAACTCGAGAGTCATTTGAAAATAACATTTGAATGAATTGAATCCCAATATCTCCTCTAAAGGATTTACGAAAACCGAAAGATCTGATGGTAATGTTCAATGATAACAATAAAACTGAGCGAAGTCTGAGATTTTGTGCATAAAGCCTGCACTGGTACCACCCCTGCATGAATAAGATATCATACAAGTTATATAAAAACTGTCCATGTGTGTGTACATTTCCATACCTGTCAATTTTCGGTCTAGAAACTCAAGATTTGACATAAAGCATATTGAGATTTAGGAAAATCTTAATCAGTTTTCGACCAGAAATTTGGCTGTCTTTAAAAACTCTAGCAAACTCCTCCACCAATTTCAGGTCTAAACACTTGAAATTTTAAATGTAGGTTACTTGGAGATGGATCAAACAATTTGATTTGAGATCCCAAAAATAAATGTTAAGGGGTTAAAATTGGGGTCAAAGTTAAAAATAAAATTGACCTCTGCGGTCTCTACCAAATTACTAAGCCAATTTCTGGTCCAAACATTTGAAATTTTACATAAAGGGCAAGCTTTTTACCCGGTTTGGGTCGAAAATTTGAGCTGTCAACGGGTCAAAGTTCAAAAGATTTGACCTTTGCAGTGTCTAGAAAACTATTCAGACAATTTTGTGCCTAAACATTTGAAATTTATACATAGCGAGTATTCAGACATGCGGCAAGCATTTTAATCAGTTTAAAAAAAATTTGGCTGCCAAAAGGTCAAAGTTGAAAGAGTTGACCTTTGCAGATTCTAGTAAATTCCTCCGTCAATATTGGATCTAAAGACTTGAAATTTTAGATGTAGGTAACTTTGTATTTTGATTTGAGACCAAAATAATAAATGTTAAGGGGTCAAAATTGGAGTCAAAGTTAAAAAAAACTTGACTTCTGCAGTCTCTACAAAATTACTCAGACAAATTTTGGTCTAAACATTTGAAATCTTACATAAAGTGTATTCACACGTAGGGCTCATTATGAACAGCAATGCCGGGCATAAATGCAAGTAGTAAATAAGCTTGGTGTTGAGAGTAATAGTAAATTAATAGGAAATAATTTTGGGTTTGAGATTAATAGTGAATTAAGAGTAACTAAGTTTGGAGTTTAGAGTAATAGTAAATAAGTAGCAAATAATTTGGCTCTTGAGATTAATAATGAATTATTCGTAAATAAGTAGAACTTGAGAACAATAGTAAATTAATAGCAAATAATTTTTGGTTTGAGATCAGTAGTTAATTAATAGTAAATAAGTTTGGATTTAAAAGTAATAGTAAATTTGTATCAAATAATTTGGGGTTTGAGATTGATAGTGAATTATTTGTAAATAAGTTTGGAGTTAAGAACAATAGTAAATTAATAGCAAATATTTTTAGGGTTTGGGATTAATAGTGAATTAATAGTAAATGAATAGCAAATAATTTTAGGTTTGAGATTAATAGTGAATCAATAGTAAATAAGTTTGGAGTTGAGAGCAATGGTAAATTAATAGCAAATAATTTTGGGTTGAGATTATTAATGAAATAATCCTTTTTATATATATATATATATAATTAACTCATTCCCCTCCTCTGTGATTTTGACCTTAATAGGATTAAAAATCAAGACATTGCATGCAAATGTTTATATGCACAAACTGCAGCACACTATCTGAGGTGTGTTATAGGCATATCACCTCTCCACTTCCTCGATAATCATAGATTCCTATATTTTTTCTGTTGAGAGTCCAATGCCACATTCAGTTAGAATCAATGGAAGTAGTAAAATCTTTTCTCTCTAATAAATTCCTCCTTCCACTGCCACCACTTACACCATTTCTGGGATCGTCCACAAGGAACAGTTACGAAGTTTTTGGTTTGGGTTTTCTTTACTTCATAGTTGCTTATAAAAACTGGAATGGAATTTTACCATGCCTTTCCGTTCTATGCTTTCCGCTGGGTGAAACGCACCATGGACTTAACCGAATCGAACAGTTATTTTTACCATTTTTTTTTTTTACTTAAAAAAACTGGAATAGACTTTTAACATTAAACGCACCATGGACTTAACTGAATCAAACGGTTATTTCTGCCATTTTTAGAGGGGGGTGCGCTTTATTTTGTTTTGTAGTTGCTTAAAAAATCTGGAATGGAATTTTAACATTCTTTTTTGTTCTATGCTTTCTACTGGGTGAAATGTACCATGGACTTAACAGAATTGAAGGGTTATTCATGCCATTTTTTTTTTCTCACTTTTCGCTCTGTTTTTTGTTTTTGTTTTTGTTTTTCGAATTTGTTTTTATTTTTTGTTTTTTGTTTTTGTTTTTGTTTTTCGAATTTCTTTTTTTAAGAAGTTTTACGTTTGTTCGCTGTTTTTTTTGGGTTTTGGTTTTCCCGATTTTTTAAAGAAGTTTCTTTTTAATATTTACACAGGGTTATTACTTCGCTTATTCTTTGCTTTACCCCCCCCCTTACATACACACCTCCAAACATCCGAGCAATACAGGTACCCCCACTAGTTGTAAATAAGTTTGATTTAAGAATAATAGTAAATTAGTAGCAAATAATTTTGGGTTGGAGATTAATACTGAATTAATCTATCTAGCATATCTATTAAAATAATGTTTTCTGCGTGTGTGTGTGTGTACATTTCCCTAGCAAACTACTCTGTCAATTTTTAATCTACAGACTCGAGATTTGACAAAAGGGTTATTGAGATTTGGGAAAATCTTTTTAATCGGTTTTTGACCAGAAATTTGGCTGTCAAGGGGTCAAAGTTCAACGATTTGAGTTTTGAAAACTTTACCAAACTCCTCCGCCAATTTTTGGTTAAAACACTAGAAATTTTAAATGTAGGTTACCTGTACAGAAGTACAAACTTTTTAATATATATATATATATATATATATATATACATATGCATATAAAGTTTTTAACAGTACATAGGGCCCGAGCAAAGCCAGGCTGAACTGCCAGCAATAAAATAAAAAAGGTTCCATGCTATGATTGTGAGCCTCGTTACTCATTGCAGTAGCATGCTAGGACTTGTCATGTCCCACTTGTGCTATTGATATATATCGGAACATACGCACGGCCTTATCACGTTGACACACTGGTTCTCATTAGATCACCACAGTTGCCTGGCCAATACTAAATGGCTATTTTGGAATATGAAATCAATACAAGCTGCTGTATGTAGGAGGACTTCAACACCTCCATGCAAGAACTGCAAAAAACCCTAACGCCATCTCCCCTGAAGGAGATATACAGGGTACATCGCCTGTGAATTTAATCTCTTATCACTTCCTCCTTTGGAAGAAGCAGGTTCAACCCGCCTAGGATAAATGCCATACAACAAACAGTTGGGTATCTGCAGATTAGAAACAGATGCTCGTTTGAGTTCTGTACTGATGGAATGTTTAGGTTCAGTTTAACTTTCTCCATTGGTTGATGAAATCCTGCAGTGGCGTACAATTGTTGTTGGGTGTCTGAGTGACAGCATCAACATGTTCATATAGAACTGCTGTGATTTCTCTTACAAGTTCTACAGTTGCCGTTGAATTGGAAAAGTTGCTTTCGTGAACGCCAAAATTTAAACGTTCCAATTCGTATTTGTTTTGAAAAATATTTCTTCTGATCCTGATTTATATTTGTTGAAAGTGAAACAACGCTCCAGTGAAACGGTCAAAAAAAAAAAAGTTCCTTTTAAATCCCATTAGTGGCAAGATTCCTTTTTTGCTTTTTAGCCTGAACCTCTTTCGGGATGAAAGGGACCTCAAGAGACAGAATAAATCCACTCAAGTTTGACGCTCGACATGTAACATTTCCTATTATTCTGACTGGCTTTTCTCCCCCCCACTAAGTTGATTATCATAGACTGAAAATTCAAAACCCATGGTTATTGCAGCTGCTCTTTGTAAATGACGTTAAAGTTTTAGGTAATGTGTAGATACAGCGGCCTGGAAAGAAAATGGACACTGAGTTCAAGTTTTATATGAGGTGCTCAGTGCCAGAGATGCACAGCCACCAGTGGCTCAAATATCCGTTTTCTATGGTATTTCATTCTTCCACCTATGCTCTAATTTTGACTGAGCAATATGACTCTGTTATTCTGGTGTAGTTGTCCCTTGAAATAACATGGTGAAACGAATATGTGCTTTTTTTTTTTGCTTTTTTAACATTGTAGTCACCACTTATCAAGGCCCGGAAGCCACTCAGGGATAAGGGTTATTGCATGTACAGTAATCAATAGGATAATATTGTAGTAATTGTTAGTATTGGAGATTTGATAAAGTGTCTTACTTAAGGAGGCGGTCTTTCAGGAATTTGTTTATGTTCGACTTGAAGACATCCAAGTTGTAGTCAGGTGGGAAACAGGCAAGCGGAAGAGAGTTCCACAGGCGTGCAGTTCTAAGAAAGAAGCTTTGTTCATGGACTCTATGTTTTGATTTAGACACAGATAAAGAGTGGGGAAAAATTATTAACAGTGGTTTCAGCTAGATGGGTGTTTTTCGTGAAAGATTGGTGAGGGAGGACCAGAGATTGGAGCTCAGACGAGCACATGCCACGGAAATAACAATAGAACAAAGACAGGTTCGCAATGTCTCTTCTGTAGGAGAGAGGTTGCAGGGAAGAGAAAAAGGTATCCCCCACTAAGCTACAAATCTATTTTGTACTCTGTCAAGGCAGGATAGGCTGTTTTTAGCAGCTCCTGCCCAGATGTGGCACTGTGGCAGCAGTACTCCATCCTTGGACGTACTTGGCTTTTATACAGATAGAGAATTGCATCAGCAGTGAGATATCTACTAGAGCGGTAGAAAGATCCCACCATTTTTCCAGCGACCTTGGCAACAGACTTGATGTACGTGTTCCATTTCAGATCAGGAGTAAAGGTCAATCCCAAAAGCTTGTCAAAACATGGAGCCTCCCCAAAACGAGAGCCATCCATTTCAATTGATGCCAGATGGGGATCAGAGCGTTGATGATGTAAAGATAGGAGCTTGGTTTTAGATGCATTAAAAGTAACCAGCCACCTCTTCCCCCATTGTACCACGCTCTCAAGATCAGAGGAGAGAGAATCAGAGAGAACTTTGTCATTTACGGCCTTTGGTTTGTTGCTGTAGATGGTTGTGTCATCAGCATAGATGTCAACAAATGATTTAAGTATGTGTTTAGGGAGATCATTGATGTAGATCAGGAAGAGAGTTGGGCCCAGGATGGACCCTTGACGGACTCCAGCATTAATACTGTGGGCTTCTGATTTCTGCCCATCAACCACTACTCTTATGATCCTATCTGAGAAAAATGATTTAATAATTGAGAAAACATTTCCAGTAATACCGTAGCTGGAAATCTTGTGAAGTAGGCCCTTATGCCATACCTTATCAAAGGCCTTTGATATGTTAAGAGCAAGGAAGCCTTTGTCGAGAGATTCACTAATCCTATGAGATATAACACTTAACACATCTGCTGTAGATCTAGCAGAACGGAAACCATACTGCATGTCACTAAGAAGGTTATTCCTGCTGAGGTGGTTGACTTCTTCTTTATTTAATATGGATTCCAGCAACTTACTCATGACACACAGGAGACTTATTGGTCTGTACTGAGAGGGAGATGACTTATCACCTGAATTCTTAAATGCAGGGCATACTGATGAGGTTTTCCAGGGTGTTGGGAAGCACTTCTCCTTAAGACAACGCTTAAACAATTTTGTAAGTATGGGGGCAAGTTGTGGTTGAAGCTTTTTCAACACTATAATTGGAATGCTGTCAGGGCCAGTTTGCTTTACTGGAATCAAGGATTAACTTGCCGACCTCATGCACAGATATTTGTATGCTGCATAACGTGTTGTCTGTTATAGGAGGAAATACAGGGAGTTGATGGCCTTGGTCGCATAGGGTAGAATTAGCTGCAAAGATCTTGGCAAATAGTTTGGCCTTGTCTGATGCTGACAAGATGACCTCAGGTCCATTGATGATGGTTGGGATAGAACGCACGCTTCTGTTCAGGATCCTGTTTGCTATTTGCCAAAACTGGTGGGAAACAAGTCGCTTTGGTTTTAACAGACTGAGCATATAGTTCCCTTGCATTTTTTATTACTCTTTTACGGGGGTTGCTGGCAGTCCTGAAAGCAGCTTTAGTCTCAGTACATCTATTACGTTGGTAGCTATGGAAAAAGTGATTTCTGTGCGCGATGGCAGCAGCACATTTTGGGGAGAACCATGGCTGGCTGTTAGGTTTTTGTTGGAATTTTTTGGATGGTATGAATCAGTCTATGCCTACAATTAACCATTCGGTCAGGTCTGATACTATAGAGGACACATCCTTTTTAAACATGGAATGCAGAGGTAGATCAGATATAAATGTACGGAAGTTATCCCAGTCAACCATAGACTATTGATATATTGTATGGTGGAGAGGTGCCTCTGAAAACTTATTACATTTCATTTTTATCTTAACTGATACAAACTGATACTAAGTGGTCGGAAGATCCCAGAGGAGATAGAATGGAACATGAACATAGCTCAGGGGAAGTTGTGAGAAAAGTTCTAGAAGGCTTGCATACTGACCAGTAGTATCAGGCAAACAGGTGGGTTCGTGAACAATCTGAGTGAGGTCATAGGCAATGGTGAAATCATGACAGAACCTCCCCTCATCATCTGTCTTGTTTGAGTTGGTCAGCCATTCCACATTGTGGACATTGAAGTCACCGCAAATGTGAATGTTAGCCGAAGGATGAACAGACAGGATGTGGTCGATTTTCTCAGATATACTCTTAGAGATAGTAACTCTGCTGTTGAGGGGGTGATAGAAGGCAAATATAAATGTGGTTGTGTAAGCAAGTGCAATCCAGAAGCACATATAAGGTAAATTAGGGTCTTCTCTAGAGATATTCCTACCACACGAAAAGCCATCTTTAATGTAGGCACATATTCCATGCCCATGGTGATCTTGGGGGTCAGATTTAGATGTTAAGTTAGAGAATCCTTTAATTATGAACTCATCTAGGGAAGTGGTCGGCCCTATGCCAGTTTCACTTAGGAAACGCTCACTAGCAAAACATGTTCTGGCATATGCGCCAGACAGGCAAAGGTGTCCGAGGCTGCACTCCCAAGATGGCAGTGCATGATCCAATTCGAGATAGTGTTAGTTTGTGCCATATTAGTCAACAGTAAGACATCTTTCAGTGATACTCCGCTGTAATTTGTGATGTTTTCAGTGGAAATAACCCTCATTACAGCAAAATGAGTTCAACAGAGAGTGAAGTAGAGTTTGATGTGTCAGGCTATACCTGTAAACGTCGAAAGAGTGTAGAAAACTGGGTGAAAACGAAGGCTAAAAAAGAAAGGAACAAAGGAGAGGCATACACGAGAAATACTACAAAGCAACAAGTTTCAGAATACGTTGTGGGGCCAGCATGTAAATGCAGATGTTTTGATAAAATAGAACTGGACAACATAAAGGAAATATTGAGTTAATTTTAGGAAATACGCGACTTTGACCAACAAAATGCGTATATTTCTAAGTTTGTAAGTGAAGTGTTCTTATGTCAAGGATGATCGTCCGGACACAACGCATGATATATACGATGATACACGCAAGCACATTGCATAGTGTTTGTAGAAATGCTTTTTTACAGCATACATGATATTAAAGAAAAGTGTGTGCGAATTGTGTTTGCTAAACAAAGCTTAACAGGTGTGATTGATCATGCAGTTCCATCAACGAAAATTAGTGATGAACAAAGGCAGTCAGTGATAGAGCACATTGCTAGTGTGCCTAAGGTGTTGAGTCACTACAGACAAAAAGCCCCCACAGAAAGTATCTGCCTACTGGACTGAACATTATGGACACATTGTACCTTGATTGGTTAAAAGTAATAAGTTTGGTTGAGCCTGTCAATAACCATTATTATCATGATATTTTTAACATTGAATTTAATGTGGGTTATAAAACAACCCATAGTGATACGTGCAACTATTATTATCTCGTGAATAATGAACTACATGGATTAAGTGCAGAAACAGATAGTGAAAAAAAAAAAATCAAACAACTGCACAATGAAAAAAAAACAGCATTTAGATGTAGAAAAGAACTTTTTAAAGGTTTGCAAAAATAACCAGGATCCATGTGTTGCTGATTTATGATTAGATTTGCAACAAACACTACCTACTCCAAAGCTGACTACAGGAGTCCAGTATTACAAACGTAAGCTTTAGACATACAATTTTTGTATACATGACATACAAACAGGAAAAGAAGTCATGTATTTATGAAATGAGTTTATGGGTAAAAGAAGGTCTGCCGAAATAGTGAGTTGTCTGCAACATTACATCGATGCTTCTGTAAACAATAATGTCAAAACATTCCATCAAATGTGGAGAACAAAGTAAAAATATTATGATGCTAACTTGCCTCCAGAAAATACACAAAGGTAGATTCAACAAAATTGAGCACTTTTTTATGATACCTGGCCATTCCTATTTGCCCTGCAATGTGGATTTTTGGAACATAGAAAAGAAAAAGTGTTGAGGTTTATTCACAACCTATGCTGACCTTATCAAGGCCTGTCATCATGCAAAGCCAATCACATGCAGAGGAATAGGTTTGTAGATGTGGCAATGTTTCAAACGCAGATCACTAAGAATGCAAAAGGTGGAACTTCAAAAATGACGAGGTGTTGGTTTATGTCGTCATCAAGTCAACATACCAACAAAAAAATCTGTTTTTGTCAAGTTGCATAAAGGCAGATCAAATCGTACGACAACTACTTGCCCCAGAAATACCTAACGTCTGTTAAGCTGGATGTTATTAAGACACTGTTAACCTTCATCCACCTCACCACAAACAGTTTATGGTGGACGTTATTGCTGAGCAAGAAACTGATTGACGTACTTGATGTTGATAACCATGATGACCTTAATGATGACCTGCTTGATTACTAAGGCTCACCCACACCTCCTCACAAAGAACAGTTCAGAAGTGGTATGGTTCAGAAGGGAGAGACTTGTAGCAGATGCACCAGCCCAAATGTGACAATACTCCATACATGAGCCTTGTAGAGGTACAGGATACTTTCAGGTGTAACTTTCTGGTACGGTAGAGAGAGCCCACCCTCCTTGTAGCAGCCACGGCAATACCCTCAATGTATCTGTTCATGTTCCCTGTGAATGTTAAGCCGAGGAGTTTGAACCAAGTACTTTCAGGTAATGTATTATTAGCCATAACTATTGGTGGTTGAGAACGTTTCTTGTAACTATTAAAGGAAACAAGCTTAGTCTTGGCAGCATTGGATGTTGCTGTTACTCTCCATTTTTGTCCCCATTCCACTACAGACTAGAGATCTTTTATGGTTTCCGTATTTAAAGATATGTAACAGTTCTACAATTAAAATCTATTTCCCTTTGCACGAGGTTATTCTTACATGCAGTTTTACTATTTATCGTTTTTTTTTTGGGGGGGGGGAAATTTGTTATTGTGCTTAAAAAAAAAGTTTATTTTTAGCAAATAGCTTGAGATCTTACTAATTTGCAAATTGTTTTTAATATTCCCTCTTAAACCTGAAAAACATTATTTCCCCTAAATCTGAAACTAAAAAAAGTATATTTTTAACAAAACAAAACAAAACATCATGCCAGCAGTCAGTCTAAATTAAAATCAATCGTTTCTTATATTTATTTTTCCAGGCTTAAAGAAAAATTGAGTTTATTTTTGTTAAAAAAAAAACTTTGAGGTTTTAAGAATTAGCAATTATCTGTTGTCTGTTTGCTTGAATTACATCCGAGCTGTTGGAAAACTGCTTCTGTGGTACCAGTATTCAAGAATTCTGGCGAAAGAACTGACCCATTAAATTATCGCCCTATTAGCCTCCTCCCACTTTTCGCCAAAATATTTGAGACCTTAATTAACCATGCTCTAGTCCAGCACCTTACAGATGCTAAACTTCTGACCGACCATCAATATGGATTTAGACAAGCCCGTTCCACGGCAGACATCCTCACTGTAATCTCTGAACGCATATACCATTCACTGGACAAAGCGGGAGAGGGCAGAGCGGTAGCTCTAGATATATCCAAGGCTTTTGACAGGGTATGGCATGAGGGTCTCCTCAGGAAGATTAGATCTTACGGTATCACTGGTAGAATACTTAACATAATTAAATCCTTCTTAGATAAGAGAAAAATCCAGGTTGTCCTCGACGGTCGTACGTCTAAACAATATAATATAAATGCGGGAGTGTCCCAGGGATCTATCCTTGGTCCTCTGCTGTTCCTGATATTCATAAATGACCTCCCCGACAAAATTGCCTCTGAGATGGGTATATATGCTGATGACACCACACTCTATAGCAGGCACGACAACAAAACAAATGAACATATATCTAAAGTAATGGCAGAAACACTAGAGGATGACCTCAAATCAGTAGTGGAATGGGGACAAAAATGGATGGTAACGTTCAATGCCACCAAGACAAAACTGGTTTCATTCAATAATTACAAGAAACCTTCTCTACCACCTATAGCAATGGCCAACAACTCTTTAGCTGAGAGTACGTCTTTCAAGCTCCTTGGCCTAACGTTCACAGGAAACATGAGCTGGAACAATTACATCGAGGGCATTGCCAGGGCCGCTGCGAGGAAGGTGGGCTCTCTCTACCGTGCTAGAAAACTTCTAACACCCGAAAGTATCCTGTACCTCTATAAGGCCACTATTCGCCCATGTATGGAGTATTGCTGTCATATTTGGGCCGGTGCATCGGCTACTAGTCTCTCGCTCCTTGACAGGGTTCAAAAGAGAGTCGCAAATCTGATAGGCCCTAAACTGGCATCAAAACTTCAGCCTCTGTCCCATCGTCGAAACGTTGCATCCCTCTGCCTGTTCTACAAGTATTATAATGGTGAATGCTCTGAAGAAAAGAACTGCAAGCACTTGTGCCCCCACGACGTGAACACCCTCGACAGACCCGACAAGCTACAAAATCCCACCCCCACACTGTAGAGATCCCTAGATGTAAAAGATCTTTCTACTCCAGTAGTTTCTTCCCCAGAACTGCTAGACTTTGGAATTCCATTCCAGGTCACTGCTTCCCCAACTGTACTGACATGCATAAGTTCAAGTGCAACGTGAACCAACATCTCGCTGCCCTAATCCCTACATAGTACCCTAGTAGATGTTTCCCCTGATAGTAGCCCCCTACATTAAAGTGGCAATGTGCCTTGTTTGGGGTGAAAATGTAATTAAAAAAAAAAAAAAAAAAAAAAAATTACATGCCTAGAGAAGCAGTTGCTGTACTTAGTTGTATCTAACTACATAAATAGTACCCCCACACCTTACACAGAATAAGACATTGTCTAATGAGAACTTTTGCACGAGAAGCACGACGGCTAAATTGTTTCATCCTATCCCCTCCTCCCTCCGCACTTTTGATAGTCAGTGTTTTCATGTCAAACTGATAAAACAGTTATGTCCCTGTCTTGTCCCAAAACCAAGACTGGTGAGTGCGATATGAGTGACCCAGACTCCAATGTTTTAGATGTACGCATGTCCATCATGTTTTTGTAGTTTTGTTTGCGTAACTCTTTCAGTCCCATGCCTATTTGTTGTTAAAACCTGTATGAATAAAACAGATTGCAATGGAAGAGTTTGTCCTTATAATCCAGTCAACGATAACTCATTTTTCTTCTCCTCAAGACTTACAGAATGGAGATTGACTCAACACTTTCCTTCTTACAATTGGCTGTCTTGCCTTTTTTTTTTAATTTTTTTTTTTTTATAAATGGTCATCCTCCCCTCTTACAGATGGATGAAACAAGAAATGGTGGAACGAGGGGAAGAGAAGCATAGATGCTGAAGTTTTAAGGTTTTGAGTGAACCTCTATACACGCCTATACAGTTTTATTTTCTATTCACTCCAAAAATAAATTTCACTAAACAATATGCGAGAAGAAACTGATGCAAAAATGTTTGAATGTAAATAAATTTTATTGTGATAGAAAAGTTTTGCTGATTTTTTTTTAATACTTGATTGAATTGTTTGAACAACGTAACATTTTTCTTTAGAGAATAATAATGAGTACGTAACCAGATCAATTGATGGATTTATCAATCGCCGACAGTGAGAAGATGTAACACTAGGGTTGGAAAGTGGAATTGAAGAGCCGGAACTTTGAGGAGGAGCAGTCTGCTCAAGCAGCTCTGTCAGTATCACCTCTGGTGATTTGTTACAACTAGCAATCAACACAGAGAAAAGGCCATTTCAGAAATAGCATAAATTCTGTTGATTTTGATGCTAAGGAAAAAGAATGGATTCACTTTTCTAATCTGTGGCAGACGAAAGTCCATTTTACAAAAGTATTTTAGTTTAAATTGCATGGAACTTTGACTTTTTTCAAATGATAATTTCTTTATATTGTTTTATCACTCTAAATTTTCAGACTGGTTAATTTACATAAACTTAAAACTTTATTATAAACGTTATAGTTAGTCAAAATTATTGAATGATTACGTAAAATTTGAGAGTATTCAGGCGATAAATAAAAACCTTAATATTTGAAAAGTTTCCTTAAAATAATGTAACAACATCCTTCATTTTTAGCCACTGAGTGCAAGTTTGAAAGTATTACACAATAGCAAAAGATTAATTAATCTGACACCTTAAATTTATCTTGTGAGATTTTCAAAGTTAAACCCAAATAGCATTAAAGTTGACAAATCAAACTTTGCTTTTGACTAGCCAATTTCCGTTTGTTATTGTTGTACTATGTTATTTGCAATATAACATATTTACCTACAATTTACTTAAAAATGACCTGCTTATATGAAACATTTAATCTAAAAATAAGTCAACAAAGGGGGATAATTTACTTTAAATTGAAGAATATAAGTTTAGTTTAAAAAATGTACAAACAAATAAAAATCAAAAACTAAAATGACTTCACTGCATCCTAGGCAAATAGGAACTTAAATTTAAAAATAATTTATCAACTAAGAAATTTGCTGGAGGCAAATTAAAGTTAGGACTGTTCAAATTAGAAAGAGAGATAAGACAGGAGCCAAAGGATTAACACACTTGAAAAAAGTGCATTATAGTTAAAAAAAAAAAAAGAAAAAAAGAAGGTGGATGGGTGGATCAAAATGAATATACAATAACTGTTATCAAACACAAGAAAATTTACTTTTCTATCTATCTATCTATCTATCTAATTTCAATATCGAAAGATTTTTTGTTACTCAATAGTTATTGTAGTTAGTTAATCTATTGTTAAATTTAGCTTCCAAAATAATTTTTGGAAATTGATGGGAAATATCATGGGTTTGTGGAACCTTAAGTCTAAGAGACCAGTCAGATTAGGATAAGCTTTTCCACCCCCTCATTTATTATCTTTTATGCTTGAAATTACGATTGTAATTGTTTAAACAACGTAACATTTTTCTCCATTTTTTTTTTTTTTTTTTTTTTAAATCAAAAAATTAACATTGTATAAGGTACTATTTTGGGGGAAGGGGTTGCATTTTCTTCACATTAAAAACCGATTTTGTGTAATTTTGCTATCGCGAGAGATAAGTAAATGGAGGAGGTTCTATAGTTTTTTTTTCCATTTAATGTCACACACACACACGCGCCAACTGATTCTCTAAGCACGTCATTCAAGCAAACTGTGACGACAGATAATTGCTAATTCTAAAAACCTCATTTAAAAAAAAAAAAATTTTTTAAAAACAAAAATAAACTCATTTTTTCTTTAAGCCTGGAAAAATAAATATTATAAGAAATAATTGATTTTAATTTAGACTGAATCTTATTTTTAATGTGGAGAAAATGCAGTCCCTTCCCCAAAATAGTACTTTATACAATGTTAAATCAAGCACCATTTTAGAGGATGACTTACCAATTGATCAAAAGTGACGATAACAAATGCTTAAATCTTCCAATCAGTAAAAACACATAGGAAATTGATATAGATAGAAAAGTAATTTTTTTTTCAAACTTTTTTTGTTGTTAACTGTAATGCACTTTTGTCACATCTCTTATCCTATTGTTTGATTCTATGAACATAGTCCTAAAAAATATTTTTGAATTAAATAGCCCCCCCCCCGTACACTTTTTCAGCAGTTTTTTTCTAAGACTTTTATGAAAAAAAAAAAAAAAAATCCATATTTAAATAAACAAACGGATTTAATCTGTAAGTAAAATAAAAAAATAATTTAAAAAAATTGACAGTAAATTCTAAAAATCAATCCAAAAAATATTAGGACAAGGGGAGAGAACTCATTTTATCTAATCGAAAGTATTCAGCTCAAGGTGATACTTAAGAAAGATCGCCTTGACTCACTGAAATTCATTTATTCTCATAATAAATACAGATTTAGAGATACTTTAGAAATACTTATAGGAGAAAGATGAGAAAGCAGTAAAAAATTATCGGGATCAATCAGTGCTAAAATTTATGAGATAATAGAGCATTAAATGAAAAGACACCGAACAGACACAATTTTCTCCACATTTGAGCAAAGATAAAATTTTACTTCAGTTAAGAGAAGACATTTTTCTTTCCTTTTTGAACCAAGGATGAGCAACGACCTCTATTTTCCCCATTTTTGATGACCTTTTGTCTAATTTGTTACAGCGAATTATTTATTTGTTGTAAGGAGAAACATTTTACAAAGTGAAGTATTTGTTCTGTCCTTGGTCAGTAAGAGAGGAATTCTTCTAGACAGCAATTTTATTTCTGACCCAATCTTTTTTGGGAAGTTGTTTTTCCCATATTCAAAACTGACCATCTGTTTAACTCATAGGGAAGCAAATCAAAACATTAAATGGAAAAAAACTATAGAACCTCCCCCCATTTACTTATCTCCCATGATAGCAAAGTTACAGAAAATCAGTTTTTAATGTGGAGAAAATGCAGCCCCCCCCCCCCAAATAGTACCTTATACAATGTTGATCATTCTAAACTGTAACTTTTTTTGGGGGGTGGGGGTGGGGGGGTGGAGGGAATTGAAAAAAAAAAAAAAAAAAAAATCTACTACTATAAGGTCAAAAACTGTAATTTTATAAAAAATAGTAACTTTCTAATCTCCAAATAATATTGACTAAAACAACATTATTAAATAAAGAATTAAATTAGCAAAGTACATTAGTTACTTATTAGTTGACTATTTTTTTTAGCAAGTTATTTGTGTGTGTGTGTGATTGGCTATTAAAAAAAAAAAAACTAGAAATCATCTGATTCAGTATTATTCTATCATGCATGTTTTAGTAAAATATTGTTTTTTGTCCAGAATTCCTCATATATTAAAAAACAAAACTAATGAAAATCTGTATGATGTATGTTCCCATGATGAGACAAAAATATATTCCAAAAATCGTGTAAATTGATCAAGTAATTTAATTTCTTTTTTTTTTTTTAAGAAAATCATTTTTAAGCGATTAATCTGAATCTGTAGGAATTACAACATAAATCTGACAAATCTAAAATATTGTGTTATCTCCCTCCGTTTTTGTTTATTTTAAATTGTTTTCAAAATGGTAGACAAAACAGCCGCTATTCTGTTACTCATAAATTTGATTTTCTTATTTAAAAATAAACTACTTGATCAATTTACATAATTTTTGGAATATGATATTTCCGTTTCATCAATGGTACATATTTTTCTTTATTTTTGTTTTTTAACATGGGTGAATTCTAGACAGGAAGCAAAAAATTATGAGCAAAAACTTGTGTAAATTATGTAATAAAATTAAAATGTAAAGAAAAAAAATTATGCCATTTAACAATGCTTCAGAGAAAAACAAAAATATTGACAGGTCAAGAACTATTTCTGAATTTTTTGAGATGATGATTGATAATTTGTATTATCTGGACTACTGTTCTCATCTTATGCGTTATTTGCACAATGTTTCAACTGATCTAACCTATTACCATCTTTAAGTGTATCTTGTCAATATCGTAAATCTTTCTGTTGAAGTATGGAATCACAACGGATAAAGTACTAAGTAAAATCCAGTTCTATGTGAAACTCTTCTGGAGATTGAAGGTTCAATCCTCATTGAGAGTAATATCAAAAGTATAATCGTGAATCCAAACTTCTACCCAGCCATAACTGACAGAACGAGAGTCTGCTCCTTCCATGGATTAAATAAAGAGTTCCATTTGAAATTCTGTACAGATTTCTGAGCTCGACCGAAAAATTCCCTGACTTTGAAAAGATGAACTTGAAAAAGGTTGGAGGTTAGATTGGCTGAAATGTTAGTAGAATAACACTCAAGATGAGAACAGTTGTCTAAATAATCTAAATAATTCCTCCTAAATGCATAAATCTCTGACAGGATTTTTTATAGAAACGCATATACGAGGGTAAATCAAAAAGTTTTAAGACAAGTGATATAAATTCAATCTAAATGAAAATAGAGCAACAAAACAAGGTTTAATTGCACTACTGATTACTTAACAACAAATTTGACAAGTTACAGCATTCTAAATCTTTTATTCTTTTTTTTCAGATAATATTTTATAATATTAACTTTTTGACAGTCCAAAATGAGCCAATTTGAAGTACGTGCAAACATTAAATTTCTAACAAAACTGGAATGGAAACCGACGGAAATCATTAAAGTTCTACAAAATGTTTATGGAGACTCGTCACCTAGAGCTATCGTTGGATCAGACGATTCAAGGATGGTAGGAATGATCTTCAAGATGACCAAAGAGAAGGTAGGCCTTCAACATCAAAAAATGCTCAAAACATCGAGCTTGTCAGGAATCTTGTTGAAGAAGATCGGAGAATAACAGTGAATGAGATTGCTAAGGAGCTTGACATTTCATTTGGGTCAACCTTTTCAATTCTGAAAGATCTTGGTCTGAGTAAGCTTTCTGCTCGTTGGGTGCCTAAAGCGTTGCAGCAGAATCAGTTGAATCTGAGATCAGATCTTTCATTGGCCCTTCTGACTAAAACTGAAGCAAATAACGCAAACTTTTTTGAACGGGTCATAACCAGTGATGAAACATGGATTTACCTGTACAATCCTGAAAGCAAAGTTCAGTCTAAACAATGGTTACCAAGAGGATCAGCAGGCCCTATCAAGTTCAAAGCAGAAAGGTCAGCTCAAAAAATAATGGCAACTGTTTTTTGGGATAAAGATGGAATCGTTTTATTAGATTTTCTTGAAGGACAGAAAACTATCACTGCAAGCTATTACGAAGGAGTTTTGAGAAAGCTGAAGACTTCATTGGCTAAGAAACGACGAGGAAAGCTCCATCGTCAAATTCTGTTCCATCATGACAACGCTCCAGCACACACGGCCAAGACTGTAAGAACAATTTTACGCGAGTTTCGCTGGGAAATCCTTTCACACCCTCCCTATAGTCCTGATTTAGCGCCTAGTGATTTCTTCCTATTTCCAAAACTGAAGGAACATTTGAAAGGAATAAGATTTCAATCCATAAATGAAGCAAAGAAAGAGGTTGTGACCTAGTTCACTAGACAAGTTCCAGAATTTTATGAAGAAGGAATTTATCGATGGAAACATCGCTTACAGAAGTGTATTGAGTTAGGCGGATCGTATGTAGAAAAATAAAGTTTTCAACTTCCATAAATAAAGTTTTTCTTCAATTTGTCTCAGAACTTTTTAATTTACCCTCGTACTTAAACTTATTTGAATAAAAAGTAATGAAACTGTACAAATGTATGGAGAAAAAATTGCTTAACACAATTTTTCTACCCAGCTTTATATTTTTCAATTCATGTTTGTGTTTCTTTTACCTATTACAAAGCTTTTTTATCATTTGAAAAATATTATGCATTAAAAATACTGGTTGAAATGGGACATTTAAATTTAAATGAGAGAAAAAAAATGTCCAATATTCTTCCTATATTAAAAAACAAAAATCTGTATGATGCACGTACCCGTGACAAAACGAAAATATCATATTCCAAAAATTACTTAAATTGATAAAGTATGTAGTTTATTTTTAAATAAGAAAATCAAATTTTATGAATATCCCCCCAAAAAGCGGTTGTTTTGTCCACTGTTTTAAAAACAATCTGAAAAAAAGAAAAATAAATAACAAATGGAGGTAACTCAACATAATTCAAACTTGCTAAATTTATGTTGCAATGCCTATAAATTCCCATTTAAAAATGATAAATGATTTTCTTTATAAAAATAAAACTCTTCGATTAATTTAAGTAATTTTTGGGATATGATAATTTCCTTTTGTCACAAGTACATACATCTTACAGATTTCCCTTTATTTTTGTTTTCTTAAAATAAAGAAATACAGACAAGAACTAATACTTTTTAATACATGTAGTAATAGTAATAGTAGTATTAGACTCGTTATTTAATTCAATATTAAAAAAAACCCCAGCATATTTCAAAGAAATGGCGAATTTCATTGTTAAACTGAAGGATCTGGGCACTCGTTTTTAAATTTGCCTATAAAAAAAAACGAAGGGAAGGTTAAAATGCCCTTAAAACTAGATACAATCGAATGGAACATTGTTTTTAAGGGTCAAGGAGAGAATTTTAATGGCAAAATGTGATATGTGTATTAATAGCAGAAAACTGATAGGGGGACATAGTTTTGAAAGCCGGTTTATTATAATTGTTTGTAGATTTCTGATTACTTTTTCATTGTAGTTGAAAGATTAAAGCCTAAAGTTATTTTCCAAAAGGAAAAAAATATTTTTACACATGGAAAAGACAAGTTATAATGAAAAAGGTTTTCATGGCAACATTCATAAACTGACACGTTCAGCTAAATTTTGAAGTTAAATTCATTGAAAAAATCCCTTGTAAGATAAATATTAGTTTTCTGGGTCTATTTCAAAGATAATTAGTAAAGTCCTAAGATATTGAATTAAAACAAACAAACAAACAAAAAAACAAACACCTTATTTGTATAAAAAAAATAGCTTAATTAGCACCCAAAAGCAAGAGATTCTGGCTTTGCAGAATCAAAACAAACAAAAAATTGTCTAACATGAGGTCTATAGAAGCCCAAAATGTTAGAAAGTCAAAAGGTTATCTGAAAATGACGTCGGGTGATTGAAGTGAGGGAGGGTTGCAAAACTGACTGTTTTTTTCCCCCCAGGCTTGCATTCATATATTTCTATCATAAATGTTTATATAATTTTTACCATTTTTTCAATTTTATTAGTTTTGTGTATTCAAATTTTTTTTATTTTCCAATTTTCAGCGTAACATAATTTCCCTATAATCTATTCATATTATGTTATGCTAAAAATTACACGTTCATTCATGCAAGGAAAATATAAAAATTATGCTAGAAAATATAATCTAAAAAAAGAGAAATTTTTTTGCAGTTGTGTGAAAATATTTAATAAACAATGCTTAATTCAATGATAATATCATTAGTTTGAGAAATTAATTATTCTTTGAATTAATATCGATTTCGTTAATGTAACAGCTTTTTTCAAAATGTTCCTGAAAAAATTAATTTTTTTATTATTACAATTTATAATGCTTTATTTTCATAAAAAAAGCAAAAATAAATTCATTCATTTCTTTTTTACTATTGAAAACCATAACTTTAATAAATATATTTTTTGTTTAAACAAAATAATGCATTTCCACTAAGATTCAAATAAAAATAATGGTTAATTATATTTGATCAATACTGAAAATTTAATTAAAATTGGTTAATTTCCTGATTTTTGGTGAATTTTTAGAAAAGGAGAGGTCATCTGGAGCATTGGCTATTCATTTTACACGTACCGACAAACAATCATGAAGAAAAAAAAAAGGTGTTTTTAAATAAAATGTTGATAATTTATGTAAAGTGTTGACTGGTAGTGAGAAGGGATATTTACTTCTTAAAATTACTGAGAATTTAGAAAAAGAGACAAATTGATTTTTAAATGAGTAAAACAATGGCAGCAAAATTCACAAATGCAAAGAAAAAAAGATGATGTGCCGCTTTTAAATTTTAATAAATGACATGTCTGTATAAATGGAGAAAGAGTGGGTCATTTTGAGCAAGTTTATGTAAAAAAAAAGAAAAAGACTTCAAATTTTTTTTTTTTTTTGCTGTCATGTCAAGGTTATCCCTTGACGTAATGTAGGCATTATTTATTTACAAATCATACAATTTATACTAGATTTATGCAGACTTAATGAGGATTGTTTACGTTGCACAATAATTGTCTTAAATCTAAAACAAATAAATAAATTTGTATTCAACCATTAAAATTTGTTTGGTCTTTTTTTTCCTTAAATATCAAATATTTATGATTTGGGAGAAAATCTTAAGTTTCAACATTAATAAAAAATAAATCGGATGGATTATCATTTTTTTAACATAAATTGTTATTTTGTGTGATTCCACACAAAAGCACATTAACAAGAGACAGTTCTATGCCAAAGAAACTTACAAAATTTAAGTAGGCGTCTCAAATCAGATGACTGAAAATGGAGTTTATTTAAATTGATAATTATCACTTGACACAATCTTATGTAAATGATTTTTGAAATGAGTTTTAATCAATATAATATGAAGTTTTGGTTCAGTCCAGATCCATGTACCCGTGACAAAAAAAAAAAAGTATCATATTCCAAAAATCACATTAATTGATCAAATAGTTTTATTTTTAAATAAAAATAAATATCAAGAAGTGACTGTCTTGCCCACCATTCAAAAAAAATCTCAAAAAATAAAGAAAGAAAATCAAATAAAGAAGATAACTCAAAGATAATTCATATTTGCAAGATTTATGTTCTTTATGCCCAAATCCTATTAATCACTTAAGAATAATTTTCTTTATAAAAACAATTACTTGATCAATTTACGTAATTTTTGCAATATGATATTTTTGTTTCATCACGAGCATGTACACCATACAGATATTTCTTTATTTTTGTTTTTAAATTTTAGGGGAATTCTGGACAAAAACCAAAGTTTTACTAGAAAATTAACTGGATTTGTTAAACAAAATTCACTAAAATAAGAATTAATGAACAAATTTATCCTATTTTTTTCATCGACAGCCAAGCATCATTATCATCTTAGACTTTGTTATTTAAAAATAAGTGTTTTTTTTTTTTTTCTTTCTTCCTTTCAAAATAATATTCACATCTGGTCAACTTCTGTCCAAAGTCCATTTAGCGATTGAATCAAATCGTTTTGAAAAAGTTTTCAATAAGAACTTCTAAAAATAAAGAAAATAAAAAAATAAGCTGCATAAATTTATTTTTTTTAAAACTTAGAAATACTCATTTGAAAATTTTAGGGAGATAAATCAAAAAGTATACGTTTATTTATTTCTTTTTTTTTTTGCGAGTGATATTTCTGCAAAAATTCAAGATTGAAACTGAATTGAATAATAAAAAAATTTGTTAAAAATTCAAATGTTTATTTTTTAATGATTTTTGTTCCAACTAAGAAATTTTCATTTTGTTTTTATTTTAAAAACAAACAAACAAAAAAAAAACTTAGTTTATTTGAAAATGAGAAAGAAAAAAAAAACATTGATAATTTCACATGGTCTATTTCAGTCTCAATAGAATTGATTTAAAATATTAATATTTTTAAAATGAGTGTTGCAAATGTAAAAAAAAAATAAAACCTCATAAATATTATTTGACACCTTTTCCTTTCTATCAAGACAGAAAAGGCAGGGAAAAGAAAGAAAGGAAGGAATATAAGTTTTTTTTTTTCTGTTGAGACATATCTTCATCTGACCACTTCTTGTTAATAAGTACAATAATTGAATTGATTAAAAAAAAAAAGTGCCCCCCCCCAGCATAAAATACTGTATGTTTTAAAGAATTCTTTTTTTGCTATTTTTCTTTCAATCAAAAAAATATTTCTTTCTTAAAAAAGACTTTGTAGTTTATTTAAAATAATAAGGAAAAAAAAAAAGGAAACATTATTTATAAGTAATACAGAATAAAACATGTTTCATCATAAAATTTGTGGACATATACCCCTGCCCCCAATTATTAAATGATTAAAAAACGGGTAGTGTGGGAGAGAGGAGAGATAAAATCATTAGGGGTGGGTGGGTAGAAGTGTGGGTTTAAAAAATATAATTTTTTTTTTTTTCAATTATGGGTTTTCACCACTTCACTAAAATGATCACTGAAACAGAAGATTCTAAAACGCCAGTGTTTGAATATATGAATAGAGTCAGCTTGTTGTCATATCATTATGTATATACATAGACACAACTAGTTATGCATAGATTTGCATGCATACGACAGGATTGCATGTACATTTTGTACTTTCAATCGCACATAACATATGGTATCTACGTCTGTGCTGGTGTTTTTTTTTTTTTTGTCCAAAATGATTTTCGACCAGTGTTAAATTGTCCCCAGCAACAAAGACATATTTGTTGATCTTGCCAAAGCAATTATCAGAAAAAAAAAAAAAAAAAAAAAAAAAAAAAAAAAAAAAAAAAATTCTGCATCTCATAATGGCCGGCCATTTTTTTTTTCTTCAAATCTTCCTACGTGGAGCTGAGATTACCACTCGGCATCGCCCACTCCTTTATGAAATACTGCATCTTTCCCATTGAGATTCATGATGCCATCCTTCAGCTGGAATTTCCACTTATTCTTATTTCGGTGGATCTAAAACACACAAACAAAATTAAAACATTTTAAAAATTGAAAAGAAGTAAAAAAGCAATAAATAAATGCATGATACTAAAAAATAACAAAAAAATAAAGGATTTAAGAGAGACACTTCCTGCTCAACTAAATATTCCTTTGCAAAATGATTATGACATGTGAATTGAAGTAATACTTGCATATTGTTGAGTTGCTTAGCACAGTTTGCAGAGCAGCACAACACTAATTTATTTCATTCTTCGTCAAGACTAACAAATTTTTTTTACATATCTCATTACATATTACAACATGCCATTTTTTTCTTGCATTAAGAGATCTCTAGCAAAAAAAAAAAGACAGTGAAACAGTTACATATATAAAAGGCAAAACGGCCGTGCACGTTTTTGTATGTCCAACAAAGGCTTTTTTTGCTGGGGTTCTTGTGGGAGGGGGTTACTATGTTTTAGATTGGTTGGTTGGTTGTTTTTGTTTTACGGCATATCAACCCTTTTCAAGTTATTTAATGCTGAATCCAGTGATTTTGAAGAAAATTTTTTAATAGAATATATTTGTTTTTTTTTTTCAATTTAACCCATAGTTGGGATCCTAACAGGTATTACCACTCTGGGTCAGAGTGGACCTGGGAACAACGGCAAAGGGTAGCTCCACACTCCCCAAAACTTGCAAGCTGGGGCCTCACTATCAAATATAGTTTAAAGTCATATCCAGGACCACTATGTTTTAGAACTTCTTATATACTCCCTAGATCATAATATCTATGATTTGCGAATGGACGTCGGGTCTACATTTATTTACATTGACTTAAAAAAAAAAATTCATGCTATTCCGTCCTTTTGCATGTTTGTTGATCTTTTTCATATAAATAAAGCGAAAATCATCGATGCAAAGGTGTCAGCGGCCTTTCGTGCTGGGACGTCTTGAAAGCAATTAGCTTTGATCAATGTGGGGGAAACCCTTCATATCAGACGATTGCTAAATTGCTATTCATTTGGACATTCCCTTTTTGTGGGAAACTGGTTTTCTGCCTACTAACACTTTTTTTTTGTGCTCAACACACACCTCAAAACACCCGGGCAACGCTGGGCACCCCTGCTAGTCTATTATATAAATCTCACCTGTCTGTTTAAATGCATGTATGTTTGTATGGCTGCATAAAACTTTTGACAGATTTTCACAAGATCAGTATCGTTTTAAAGCTCGACCTTTCGGACGACAAATATAAAAAAATTGGCTAAAAACATTAATTCCTTCACCCTCAACTGGGCACTTTTCTACAGGGAAGGGTCGTTTTTTTTTTTGCTGATATTTTCAAAAATCATCCCCTCTTTTCAATTGACTAGCCTTAATTTAAACCTTCGCCACTTCTGGTTTGGCGATTGACGCAACAGCAAAGACATCATGTTTTTTTTCATGTCCTTTTCCTCCTTTGCAGTACAGGTTCAGGCCTACCTGCCTACTACCATTTTTTTTTTGTGAGAAACTATGGAAGATCTACTGCTATGAACCAGAGACGAAGATACAGAGTTCCCAGTGGAAACATGCAAGAAAGCCAGACAGAGAAAATCCACTCAGAAACTTATGATGATCCTTTTTTTGACAGCAGGGAATGATCTAAATGCACTGGGTTCGCACTAGACAGACAAGGAATACTATGTTGAGGTTTTAAGGGAGTTCAAGAAGAGATTCCATAAGAAGAGGCCAGCATTCTTCAAATTGAGTCGGTGGCATTTCCACCATGACAATGCACCAGTCCACAACTCCATGCATTGTCACAGACTATTTGACCAAGATGGGCAGCAAGACAGTTCTCCTCATCCTCTCTATAGTTCAGATCTTACTTCCTGTCACTTTTGGTTATTCCCGAAGCTCAAGGAAAACCTTAGCGGCTGTCGTTATGAAACAATTGAGGAGCTGAAAGAGGCTGTGACGAGGTCATTGACATGCTCACAAAAGAGGACTTTCACGGGACGTTCCAGAAGTTGTTGCAATGGTACAAGTACATTGCAGCCAGAGAAGATCACTTTGAAAGGGAACAGAGTTTCATGTGTGTACTATAAATAAAAGTGCCAATATGAAACTTATTGAAGACACCTTGTACCACCTAAAAACATAGGATAAATTCAAAACTATTATTTAGCAATAAAGTTAGTATATATCCAATTTGATAGTGCTCAATATAAAATAATTAGTAATAGAGCAAATACCTAAGTAATTCGGCTTATATCAACATAAGGTTTTGATCCAATAATTGCTTTAAAAGTAAATAAATGCGTTTTGGCTGTGAAGATACAATTGGTTTGAAACCTTGTCAAATCAATTCAAACTAAATGACTTATATGAAAATCATTTGCTTTAAATTGACACGAAAGAGTTTCAGGCTTTTTTTTTTCCTCACAAAAGACTTGCTTATGACATTAAATGATATGTCGGTTCCTTTCCAAAGGTAATATAAAGACAAAAACACAAGGACTAAGAATTCAGGTGATCACTCATCTCCCTCTCAGTACAGACCAATAAGTCTCTGTGCATCATGAGTAAGCTGCTGAAATCTGTGTTAAATAGAGAAGTAGTCAACCATCTCAGCAAAAACAACTTTCTTAGTGATGTGCAATATAGTTTCTGTTCTGCTAGATCTACAGCAGATGTGCTTACAGTTATATCTTATAGGATTAGCGAATCTCTCGACGGAGGCTTCTTCTCTAGGGCAATTGCTCTTGACATATCAAAGGCCTTTGATAAGGTATGGCATAAAGATCTACTTCACAAGATCTCCAGCTATGGTATAGCTGGAAATGTCTTCTCAATTATTAAATCATTTCCCTCTGATAGGTACATAAGAGTAGTGGTTGATGGGCAGAAATCAGAAGCTCAGTATTAATGCTGGAGTCCCTTAGGGGTCCATCCTGGGCCCAACTCGCTTCCTGATCTACATTAATGATCTTCCAAATCACATCCTTACATCATTCATAGACATTTCTGCTGACGACAATACAATCTATGGTAGCACCTCAAAGACCATAAACAACCAAGTTCTCTCTGATTCTCTCACCTCTGACCTTAAGCACGTAGTACAATGGGGAAAGAGGTGGCTGGTTACTTTTAATGCATCTAAAACCAAGCTTCTATCTCTACACCATCTATGCTTTGATGCCAATATGGCATCGGTTGAAATGAATGGCGCTCGTCTTGGGGAGGCTTCATATTTTGACAAGCTTCTAGGCTTAACCTTTACTCTTGATCTGAAATGGAACACATATATCGAATCCATTGCCAAGGTCGCTGGAAAAATGGTGGGATCTTTCTACCACTCCAGTATATATCTCACCCCTGATGCAATTCTCTACCTATATAAAAGCCAGGTTCGGCCAACGATGGAGTACTGTTGGCACATCTGGACAGGAGCTGCTAGAAGCAGCTTATCCTGCCTTGACAGAGTTCAAAATAGACTTTGTAGCTTAGTGAGGGATGCTCTTTTCTCTTTCCTGCAACCTCTTTCCCACAGAAGAGATGTTGCGAGCTTGTCTCTGCTTTATCGTTATTTTCATGTCAAGTGCTCAGCTAAGCATCAATCTATGGTCCTCCCTCGCCAAACTTTCACGAAAAACATTCGTCTAATCAAAACCACTATCAATAATTTCCCACACTCTTTATCTGTGCCTAAACCTAAATGTGGATTCCATAAACAAAGCCTCTTTTTTAGAACTGCACACTTGTGGAACTCTCTTCTGATTGCCTGCTTTCCAGCTGACTACAATCTGATTGTCTTCAAGTCCAACGTAAACAAGTTTTTGATGAACCGTCCCCCTAAGTAATTCAATTTACAAAATTCCCATTACTTATGTTTACTACGCTATAATCACATTGACTAATGTGTACCCATTAACCCTTATCCTCGAGTGGCCTCTGGGCCTTTACTGATCGGGTGATTCCTGTGTAAAAAAGAAAAGATTTTTCTTACTTTTTCATACTGGCAGACAACAACATTGTCTGTGTCGAATAATTCAGAGACATCTTCTTCACTGACATCATCACCTGAATTTAATGGTTCCTAAAGCAAAAAAAAAAAAATATGAGGTCATTTTTAGTTACAGTGATCATATGCAAAGAAAAGAGACATTTGTAAAAGAAGTAGTGGGATGATCTTTCGAAAAAAAAAAACCACTGAAGCTCATCACATCACTCGGTTCACATCAGCAAGAGCATCTGGCCTATAAATCGTTTTGCCTCCAAAGAAACCCAATCAGAAATAAGATTGGAAGTCAAATTTCAAAATGCTATCCAACACACGCCAGAAATATAAAACTGACGTTAACTTGAATATGATGATTAGTCGTTGCGATTTCATAACTTGCCGGCTTTCTTCATGTGCCTTCTGTCAGAATCGGTAACTGTCTGGGAATTTTGTAGTGAACGGTTCTACTGGACATGCAGCCAAGTGGATATAAATGGTGCTGGATAAGAGATATTTTTGAATGAATTCTACTTGAAGTTTGTGAGTTCAATCCCAGGTGAAGGATTAACTGATATGATATATAAGAAGAGAGGAGGAGGGTTGTATTTACTTGCCTCCTCACAAGGGCAGAGACACAAGGATGTATTCAATATTGGTTAATTGGATGGGAGGGCGTGTAAGTTCAATGACATTTTCAGGTGTCAAGGTAGTCTAAATCCTTTGAGGTACATCCAGAAATGAATGATGGCACCTGTGCATTTCTGCTCCAGAATTTGAACCACATATTAATATTTATTTCTATAATTTTCAAATGATAAATCAAATAAAACCCTTTGATAATCTTTTATCCATTTTGATCCAAATTAATTATACTTATCCAAGTTTTAGAATACATATTGTTATAGGGGTCGATCTCCAAAATTTTAAAAGGAATTTGTGAACAGAAGGACAGGAACTACAACTTGATATATATAGAGAAAAGTATATGGTTCTTATCCAGAATTCCCTCTATATTAAAAAAAAAAAAATGAAGAAAAATCTGTAGGACATACATGACCATGATAAAACGAAAATATATTCAAAAAATTATGTAAATTGATAAGTTTATTCTTGAAAATGAAAATCATTATTTATGAATATATAAAGAAAGACCATCTTGCCCACCATTTTAAAAACAGTCAAGAAGCAAAGAGAGACGACCCATCCTTGCAAGATTTATCCTGTAATGCATATGAATTCACATTAATTGCTTAAAAATGATTTTCTTTAAAATAATAAAACTACTTGATCTATTTACATGATTTTTTGGTGTATAACATTCGTTTCATCATGGGGATGTACATCATACATTTTTTTTTTTAAATATAAAAAGAATTGTGTACAAAAACCAAGTATATTTACCGATTTAATCGTTGTAGATCAGGAGAGAAGGGATAGTAAAAGTTCCCCGCATAACAAGCAAAAAAAAAAAAAAAAAAAACAAATGCCAGTGAATGAATTTAGAGTTGAAAACAAAACAAAGAATTTTACTCAATCGAGAAAATCGTTTACCTCTTCAATGCCACCTGATTCTAATTCTTCTTCATTAACCACATCATCTTCAGCATCTTCATTTTCGTCATTGTCGTATTCATCTTCATCTTCCGAACTAGTGTCCTCATGGCCGTCAAGCTGAATTATACCTGAAGGCTAAAGAGAAGAGGAAAATCAGAATTAAAACAAATTGAAAATTTTAAAAATTAGGAGGGGCATAATAAGTCAATTTACAAATTTCCTTCATTTTCTTCCCATCCAAAGTAATAATGGCCGATGCAATACTGATTTTTAAATTGCACCATCCTTAGCAATATCTAAAACTGTAAAGTACACTTTTTATATTTCGGAAAGTGCTATTTGAAGTTATTTATCTCCTTGCCATGGCAGGAAGATCTGACAAGGTTGGGAAAGTAGGATTTGAAATCAGTGCCCTAGAGAAAGAGCATTCTGGCTGAACAAAAATATTTTGGTAGCTGTATTGACATTTCATGGTAGGGCAAGAAAGTCAAGTCAGGATGTGGACTTCACATTAATAGGGAACGCACCGTTCTCAAAAATTACCTAAAATTTATTTGAGTTAAGTATGAAACTACTTGTTTTAACTCCTACTTGAAAAAAAAAAAAAGAACTGATTTGGAAAACACCAATGAAAAATAAGATAGTAAATTCTACTTAATTGTTCTAAACTTTGATTTGAGACATTACTAATAGATTTTAAATAAAATCAATTAATTTTCATACTTTTATTTCTCATTATGAGCTGCCTCAGATTTTTAGTGAGTGGACACTGATTCAACTCCCTATTGGCAAGAATAGTCATTAGAATATGTTTGTAATGCTTGTGCTTATGACATTTGTGTGCTATTCAACATTTTGTCAAGTTATTATTTTATATGGATGTTCTGTATCTTTCTTGTTAAACTGTCTTAACTACAACAAGCTTCCCAAGTATTGCCGATATGTTGCATGCTGAAACTGCTTATCACTTTTTGTTTTTTTGAAGAGACACAATGGTGACCCATTATGCTCCACTACCTAAAGAATTTTACCAACTTTTATACCTTTGATTAAAACCAGTTATATTTTTGCACAATGTGATAAGATTTCAGAAAACTAAAAAATTAACTCATCATGCATGTGTTGCACATTTATACTAAAAAAAAAAAAACTTTTCATACATGTCAATAGAAAATTTATTTATTATACTGAAAAAAAAAAAAAACACTTTTCATACATGTTAATAGAAAATTTGACTTCTTCTTTCAAAAATCAAACCATTATGCCACATAAGAACATAATATTTATAAATATACAAATGTACGTATGCCAGCAGCATGAATCCTAAGACAGTTGAACTGACTTCTCTCAGAGGAAAAAGTTTCATGTGAACATCAAGTTCACAAAGAGTTTCCAGTTGCAGTTATATCCTAGTTAAGGAGGATGACAACATTAGATTTTTTGTAGAGAGGTGTTGAGGTCCTCCTACATATGGTGCTTGATATTCCCAAATGGTCACCCACCCATCTAGTACTGACTAGGCGTAACATTGCTTAACTTCAGTGATGTAACGAGAACCAGTATGCCAACATGATTATGCCACATATAAAACATACATATCTAATGCATTTAGCAAACTCGGATTTTACGAGAATACAGAAAAAAAAAAAAAAAAAAAAAATGGGAAAATGGAATTCTCAATCACGAGTCTTTTACAGGTAATCCCAAATGTTATTATTGAGGACTTCATTTCTTTCTTTCTTTTTTTTTTTTTTTAAATTTTCTTATCAGTTTGTTCAAGCTGAGATGGGGCATCCTACCGAATGCTAAATGTTCACCTACTAACTCAGATATTCCAACCGAGAGATCTTTTTAAGATTTTGACTGTCCCTTAAAGTGCAATTGTTTCAATCTCTCTTGCACTTGGTTAATCAGGTATATTTGCCAGGTAGTTTTTTAAATTCTTTTTCATGAGTCCAGTTGTTCCTATAATAACTGGAATGATACAGATCTTCTTAAGATTCCAATTTCTTTTCATGTCATACATAAGACTTTGGTATTTCGTTATCTTTTCTGCTTTCAGCTCTGTTCAACCCAGCATCATTGGAGGACACTAACTTCTACTAAGGTTGCTTCTTTCTCTTTCTTGTCCCATATCACTATGTGAAGTTTTATGGTTCTGCTTTTTTGGAATGTAGCCGAAGCAATTGGATAGTTATAGTGGATGGTGTATTTACACATTTTTGTGGGTGATGTACACATTTTCGTGGGTGATATACACATTTTTCGTGGGTGATGTACACATTTTTGTGGGTGATATACACATTTTTCGTGGGTGATGTACACATTTTTGTGGGTGATATACACATTTTTCGTGGGTGATGTACACATTTTTGTGGGTGATATACACATTTTTTGTGGGTGATGTACACATTTTTGTGGGTGATGTACACATTTTCGTGGGTGATGTACACATTTTTTGTGGGTGATGTACATATTTTCGTGGGTGATGTACACATTTTTCGTGGGTGATGTACACATTTTTCGTGGGTGATGTACACATTTTTGTGAATGATCTAATGTGTAAACCAATGTGTGATCTAATGTGTAAACTAAACAGGATATCTTTTCATAAAATAGGTATTATATACATACACGCACATTATATAAACATCTAGAATTGTCTTTACAGAAGTGATTATGTTTCTGTATTTATATCAGGATACAAAGTTTAAAGAATAAAACAAAAAACTTTTGGCCATAAAAAGTTACGTACAAGGTGTGAATGATATTTGTAATCTCTAACTACTAATGTTATCCTTATTTTTATTTACTTTAACTGTTAGTGTTGTCTTCAAGAAAACACAAGTGAATTTGCGTGAGAAGTGAGAAAGGCATAGATGAAAAAAAAAGAAGCTCATTAAGTGCATAAGGACAACCACAACGTGCCATACAAAATGAGAAAAAGACAATTTCTATGAGCAAAATTATTTACATTCATCAAATACTGTAATAAACATCCAAATAAAGACATCACCTAAAGCTTAAAGTATGTCTTATCTAGGTTGGACAATTTGGTTCATACAGAGGACAAAGTTCAAAATCATACCCTACATATTCATGTCTCATGAAATATTATCACAATGCATATTTGAATTACAAACAAATTGCAACACAGTATTAAATTAAGATGAAAAGGACTTCCTGCAAAATTTGTTTTTATCATTTCTATTGTTTGAAGCAACATTTCTTAGTGTGTTTCTTTGGACATGATTTCATTGAATAATCTGATTTCAAATTTTAATTATATAACTTGTTTTGTTAAGAATAATTGGTCAGAATGCTTAATTAATTACTGAAGAAACAAAATTAAAAAAAAAAAAAAAAGAAAGTTACATGCACAGATTGTCATGGATGACCATGAAATCCTGCAAATACAACTAGAATATTTTTTTGTTTTGCATCAAAATTAAATTAAGTGCTTGTACAGTATAATGAGATTTCAAATACATTTAAGATAAAAACATTATTGCATACTAATGTATCAAATTGAAATTAATAAAAATTCCAAAGATTTGAAACATGATCAAGTAGAAAAATAATTATGAATAAAAATAAAATTTATTGAATTACAAGATGGAAAGAGAAAAGTGTCGTCCTAAAGAAAACACTACAACTTTATTTTAAACTATTATTGAAAAAAATGAATTCAGGTAACTTAATTATGTAGTAGAGCTGACATCTATTCAATGTAACTGCTTTCAGTTTCAATCACAACCTTGATATGGTTCTGGAACTCGAAGCATGCCTTTTCCACAAGCGCCAGCGGGAATTCAGCGAATATGCAGCAGATGGCGGTGATCAGGCTGGTTTTATTGTTGTGGAAGGTCATGTGGTGATGTTCTCAACATATGACCAAATGAAGTAGTCCAACAAGTTGAGATCAGGGTAGGAGAGGGGCAGTGAGAGAAAGGTACAAATTTGTAGCACTCCTTCTGAAGCCAAGCCGGGATCTCTTTGGACTAGTGGGCAAGCACAGAGTCCTGCTACCATACCCAAGGTCTGCCAGTGGTCACCTGATTACACCAGGGGATCACCACACTCTTCAACACATTCAAGTACACTTTGGTGTTGACTTTCAAGCCGATTTTGAAAATATGAGGTAGCATGATGTGAGCCCTCATTATAAACCACACAAAAGACCATAACCGTGGCCGGAAACTTTGTTTTCATCACCCTAGGCATGTCCCTGTTATTCATGGCAATCCAGCGATGCATTTTGAGGGTGCTGGCAATGGTCCTGTTATCATAACTTGGATCGGTAGAGAGCATGAATTATACAGTGGCGCATCTCCGATCTTGCTCGTTGAACATTGTGTCACTTTCAGATATAGTAAAAGGCTCCTATCGCTCGAGATTTGTACACAACTGGCCAACTAGTAGATGGTCCGCTAGAAAAAAGAAAACCAGTTGTTATCAAATGAAAATGTAATTATGTCGTCTTTTTCAGGGCGACAATTTTATCGTTCTACTCTGTATAGATTTTTATCATATTTAATAATGTTGAACAATTCTTAAAATCTAGGGAATTGCAGTTTTGACAAAATAATTTCAAAATAGGAAACAATGAACCACTAATATCCATTTTTTTTTGTAAAAAATAGTTTAATCAGATCTACTACTGGATCATTTTTCGTGATTTTTGATATGCAAGTATGTAAGTTTATTTACCTAAATTTCATTTTTTGAATCCTATTATACTGCACAAGCATGTACACACACACACACACACATGAAAGAAAAAGAGAGATGTGAGTGGCTGGAAAGATGGTGGGATCCTTCTACCGCTCCAGAAGATATCTCACTACTGATGCAATTCTCTATCTATATAAAAGCCAAGTACGTCCAAGGATGGAATACTGTTGCCATATCTGGGCAGGAGCGGCCAAAAACAGCCTATCATGCCTTGACAGAGTACAAAATAGACTTCGTGGTTTAGTGGGGGATGCCCTTTTCTCTACCCTGCAACCTCTCTCCCACAGAAGAGACATTGCGAGCCTATCCTTGTTTTATCGTTATTTTCATGGCAGGTGCTCGTCTGAACTCCAATCTCTGGTCCTCCCTCGCCAATCTTTCACGAAAAACACCAGTTTAGCTGAATCCACTATGAAAAATTTCCCCCACTCTATATCTGTGCCTAAATCAAAACGCGGATTCCATGAACAAAGCTTCTTTCTTAGAACTGCACGCCTGTGGAACTCTGTTCCGTCTGCCTGCTTCCCTCCGGACTACAACTTGGATGTCTTCAAGTCCAATGTTAACAAATTCCTAATAAACCGCCCCCTTAATTAAACACTTCATCAAATCTCCACACTAACGTAATGTACTTGCAATAACACTTATCCCCGAGTGGCTTCCGGGCCTTGATAAGTGGTGATCAATGTGTAAAAAAAAAAAAAAAAAAAAAAAAAAAAAAATCTAAAATAGAGATGAATTCAAGGCAAAGTAAAGACAGAAAGGAAGAAAATAGAAAGGAACAAGAAAAAGAGAGAAAGAGAAATAAAATCCAGCAAATAGTGATAAAATTATAAGGAGATAATGCTCTAGCTATTTGAAAGAAAAATAATTTTTTTTTTTTTTACACAGGCATCACCACATTATCAAGGCCAAGAGGCCACTCAAGGATAAGGGTTAAAGAGTGTACAGTAGAAATTGGACAATATAGTAATCATTAGTAATGACAATTTGGTAAATTTGATAACTTATATGGAACGGCTCATCAAGAACTTATTTACGTTAGACTTGAACACAACCATATTGTAGTCAGCCGGAAAGCAGGAAAACGGAAGACAATCCCACAGGTGTGCAGTTCTAAGAAAGAAGCTTTGTTCATGGAATCTATGTTTAGGTTTAGGCACAGATATAGAGTGGGGGGAATTATTGATAGTGTTTACAGCTAGACGAGTGTTTCTTGTGAAAGTTTGGCGAGGGGGGACCATAGATTGAAGCTCAGTCGAACACTTTCCATGAAAATAACGATACATCAGAGACAAACTCGCAACATCTCTTCTGTGAGATAGAGGTTGCAAGGAAGAGAAAAGGACATCTCCTACGAGGCTACGAAGTCTATTTTGAACTCTATCAAGGCAGAACAAGTCCTTTCTAGCAGCTCCTGCCCAGATGTGGCAACAGTATTCCATCCTTGGACGTACCTGGCTCTTATATAGATAGAGAATAGCATCAGCAGTGAGATATTTACCGGATCGATAGAAAGATCCCACCATTTTTCCAGCGGCCTTGGCAACAGATTTGATGTACGTGTTCCATTTAAGATCAGGAGTAATGGTCAAGCCCAGAAGCTTGTCAAAACATGAGGCCTCCTCAAGATGAGAGCCATTCATTTCAAAATGATGCCAGATGTGGATAAGAATGTTGATGATGTAAAGAGAGAAGCTTGGTTTTAGATGCATTAAAAGTAACCAGCCACTCCTTTCCCCATTGTACTACGTGCTCAAGATCAGAGGAGAGAGAATTGGAGAGAACTTGGTCGTTTACTGTCTTAGATGTGCTACCATAAATGGTAGTGTCGTCAGCATAAATGTCTACAAATGATGTAAGGATGTGATTTGGAAGATCATTAATGTAGATCAGGAAAAGAGTTGGGCCCAGGATGGACCCCTGAGGGACACCGGCATTAATACTGTGAGCTTCTGATTTTTGCCTCTCAACTACTACTCTTATGAACCTATCAGAAAGAAATGATTTAATAATTGAGAAGACTTTTCCAGCTATACCATAGCTAGCGATCTTATGAAGTAAACCTTCATGCCATACCCTATCAAAGGCCTTAGATATGTCAAGAGCAACTGCCCTAGAAAGATTGCCACCGTCGAGAGATTTGCTAATTCTATGCGATATAACTGTAAGCACATCTGCTGTAGATCTAGCAGAACGGAAACCATATTGAGTGTCACTAAGAAGGTTATTTTTGTTGAGATGGTTGATTACTTCTGTATTTAACACAGATTCTAGCAACTTACTCATGACGCACAGGAGACTTATTGGCCATTACTGAGAGGGGGATGACCGATCACCTGAATTCTTAAATACAGGGCATACTGATGAGATTTTCCAGGGAGATGGGAAACTATTCTCCTTAAGACAACGTTTAAACAGTTTTGTAAGTATGGGCGCTAGTTCAGGTTGAAGTTTTTTTGAGTACTATAATTGGAATACTGTCAGGGCCAGTTGCTTTACTGGAATCAAGGTTTTTGATTAGCTTGGCAACATCACGTACAGATATACGTATATCACATAGCGTGTTTTCAAATACAGGAGGAAATATTGGGGGTTGGCGGCCTTGGTCGCAAAGGGTAGAATTAGCTGCAAAGTTCTTGACAATGAGTTTGGCTTTGTCTGATGCTGACGAGATTACCTCAGGTCCATTGATAATAGTTGGGATGGAGCACACGCTTCTGTTCAGGATTCTGTTTGCTATTTGCCAAAACTGGTGGGAACCAAGCCGCTGCTCAGCTACTTTGGATTTAACAGATTGAGCATACAACTCTCTTGCGTTCTTTATTACTTTCTTACAATGGTTGCTGGCAGTCCTGAAAGCGGCTTTAGTTTCCATACATCTATTACGTTGGAAACAGTGGAAAAAGTGATTTCTGTGCGCAATGGCAGCAGCACATTCTGGAGAGAACCATGGCTGGCTGTTAGGTTTTTGCTGAAACTTTTTAGAGGGTATGAAATGGTCAATACCTACAATTAACTATTCCGTCAGGTCTAATACTATAGAGGGCACATCCTTTTTAAACATGGAATGCATAGGTAGATCAGATATAAATGTACGGAAGCTATCCCAGTCAGCCTTAGTGTATCGATATACTGTACGATGGAGAGGTACGTCTGGGGACTTATTACATTTCATTTTTATCTTAATTGATACAACAGAGTGGTCGGAAGATCCAAGAGGCGACAGAACAGAAACTGAACATAGTTCAGGGCCAGTTGTGAGAAAAAGGTCTAGTAGGCTCGCATACTGGCCGTCATTGTCGGGCACACGGGTGGGTTCCTGAACAATCTGAGTGAGGTCATAGGCAATGGAGAAATCATGACAGAACCTCCCCTTATCATCGAAAATCATCTTATACTTATTTAAAAAAATAAAATAAAAAAAGAATAAGTAGATTTTGACAAAAAAATAAACTAAGAAAACAGAGAATGGCGATCAATGTAAGGCTAAGTAGGAATCCACTTTTTTGGATAAAAAAGGCAGAATTGCATAAAAAGTATAGAACTCCTATCAGTGCATATTAGCGAATAAAATAGATACAAAAACTTTAAATGATGATAATTAACAAAGGAATCACATGACTGCAGTAATGATTCAGTATCTCAACCCAACCCCATCATCCTTTGTTTGACCCACTTAGAATTTAAAAACGACAAAATCTAAACAAAGTAAAATTTATTAGTTCAAATAAATAAATTAGTGAGGAGGGTAATAAAAACTAAACACTTTAATTGGTTGGAAGTTAAAAGACACAGTTTAACTAAAAGTAATCCTACAATAGAAATCCATGCATTTAGTCTGATGATTTTCCCCAGGTATGACACAAACTTTTCTGCATATTTTATGTATAATAAATATATTTTTTATACTACTAAGCTCTACTATTGTATTGAAGTAAATACTGAAATTATATCATATGAAAAGTCAACTTCTAAGTTGGAACAGATGTGCTACAAAAAACAAACCTTATCCAGACACACAAAAGATTTGATATCTTTTCAGCTATAGCTTTAAAACAATAAATATTTAAAAGGTTCCAATTAAATATTGCCAACAATCTCACAGAATATAATCACTAAATAATAAAGATAAAATATGTGAAACAGGGAAGGGCCAATGAGACAAGAAGTAATGAGAAGGGAATAGGAGTTAAGGTTAAACACAAACTAATAATAAAGTGCAGCACATTTTCAAAAGTATATTTCATTAAACAATATTTGCCAACACACTGGTGATTCATTATTTTTTAATGCAGATATATTTTTGGAAAATACTAGACGAACTGTTATGTCATAGCTAGCTATAGAATAGTGTGTATATAGAATTAATGTAAAAAAAGTGCAAGTTAGTATGCAGAATTAATGTATAAATGCATAAATTTGAATGCACGTGAAAGCAAACATAGCGACCAGTGAAAACAATATGGAATACATTAGATAATAAATGTCTTAACATCATTGCCCTTAGATTAAATGCAAAAATTTTTTGAAAAGAAAAAAATATAAGGAGGGAATGTGCATTATAACAGGTCCACCCTAGTTTTTTTGTGTGTTAACAGCCTTAAAAATATCAGGAAATAATTAATTGATTAAGTAATATTTAATTGCGAGACCTTTTCAAAGCAAATCTTAAAAAAAAAAAAAATGGAAAAGCCCACCACCGCCACACAGTTTTGAAGATTTTAAAAATATTTGGAACTTATGCCCCCTCCTCACCACCAAACTTGAAAAAATGCTAACAATTACATGTCTCGTATACTCTCTATGTAGCCAAGAAGTGGGTGCTCATTTTACATTAAATTTATATAAAAAAGTGTTCCCCAATTAAAAATGTTAAATTTTCATTATATTTTAAAAAATTCCTTCTTTTATATTATCTTTAAAGGCTGTTGAAACGTATTAGCTAAAAAAAGATTTTGATTTCTTTTTAAGAGGTAAAATACGCTGGGTTAGGTTGTAAAAAATACCAAATATTCTGTTAAAATATTTAATCGATAAAGTGGATTTTTTTTTTTTTTTTTTACATTGGAAAAGCATGTTTTTTAGTTTGAAAATATTACCAACTTGCAATGAAAATCATTTTAAAAATTTGTGGCACTAAAAACGGACAGTTTTTTTTTTTTTATTAACTTTGTTTTTATATCAGTTTGTTTATGTTAGAATTCTTTAAAAAATAATATACAGAAATGTAAGGAAAAAAAGAAATATACAAAAGAACCATTCATAAAATGCCACTGTAAAAAACATCCACCACCAAAGTATGAAAAAAATATTTGTGTATTTTATTATTATAAATAAAAAAATACTAAAAACACTTGAGCAGAACTATTTTATTTATTTGTAATGCAAACTAATTTTTAAAAACTTATTTTTGGTTTTATATATTTATATTCATTTTGTTTATATTAGAAGTGTAGCAAAAGAATGTATAAATTTATTTAAAAATAAAGAAAAAATAAGACGGTCCTGTAAATTGTTGAATTAAAAAAAAAAGCTTTTATGGCTTTGTTTTTATTTATTTACGCATGCGCATAATTTTTAAAATCGGAAATTGTAAATCGGAACTGGATGGACAGGTTAAACGGCCAAGCAAGACGATTGGAGTTTTATATTAAACATGCTAATTATTATTGTCAAGGTTTTAAAAAATGTAACATTCCTCTCTGATCCCTTCACGGTTACTCTTGTGTAATAAGCTAAGCTTTCTATTTTGGTGGTAGTTCACCGACTCACAACCATAACTCAATATGCCTACCCAGCCCAGAGGCCAGGATCTCATTGGCCCAGTGTTTAGGTAGGTTCTCTCCTTTCTCAAAAGTTTAGCAATTTACATAAAGATTATCATCTGTATTCAATTATTTCACCCTAAAATTTCCAGTGCCTCTTAAGATTCAAGCTGACATCAAAAGAGAAGAAAAATGTATAAGCCTCAGCATTAATCTATATTTTATACATTAAAATTTCAGTGAAGTTGTGGATATCTGAAATACTTGTGATGTTTGTGCAGCATAATAGGATTGCAAAAAAATGCACTTTAGGTAGAAAAATACTTATATACTTACTTGTCATGTCGAAATTAGCAAAAATAAAAAAAATTATGAAAAATGATAAAATAGAAGATCTGCTAGGACTGTTTTACAAAATACAAATATTAGCAATCCGTCATTTTCTATTTTGAAATGGCAATAACAATATCAAAATCATAGATTGCAGTTAACTCCCCTGGATTTTAAGAACTTTTCAATAAAACTCTATAATTCTTTAAAAAAATGTTTTAATTGTAATTATTTTTCTTCTTGATCATTTTTAGTAATTTTTGAATTTTATTATTTTTTTTACTAATTTCGACATGACACGTAAGTTTGTCAGTGTTTTTATCTAAATTGTATTTATTTGAAATCTCATACTGCACAAGCACCATCCATACTCTCTCTCTAGAAAAAATACCGTCTCCTCTTCTGGGTGGTTAGTTCTGAATGTCATTTTCTAAATTAGCATATCCTTGCATAAAAATCCATCTTAAAAATATGCACACTAGTACAACCCCAAGTGCATTATTTCACTCTCTCTCTCTCTCTCTCTCTCTCTCTCACACACACACACACACACACACACACACACACACACACACACACACACACACACACAGTCTTCAGTATATCATTCTCTCCCAAAATATGGAAAATAGTTGAATGCTATTTGCATCAATCAATAGTGTTTGATATGAAACATAACAGCAATGCGAAATGACTTACGGCTGAAGCGTTGACTGTTTTATGTGTCACTTGAGTGGTATCAACTGAAGCAGTAGTGTGAACTGGATTATGGACTAGTGTGTTGGCATTGGGAATCGTGATTGTTGCCGAGGCAACCTGTGGGGATGACTGAGCAGATTGGTGTGGAATGTTGGTCACAGTAATATAATGATTATTACCTGTGGAAAAAATAAAAAAGAATTAAAAAAAAAAAAATGGAGAAAAAGATTAATTGAAAGGCAACACTAAGTCATATAAATATGTATTTATGAATGAAAAAGTGTTTTGTAACAGTTATACATTCTCTAATAAAAATGAAGACCACTATATATATATATATATATATATATATATATATATATACATACATACACTCAGTTCTATCTTACTAAATATTGAGCTACCAGTGTTTGCAAGTTGATGATTGATTTGTATAGTTAACTAAAAAGAGTTTTCTAATTGATTTAAAATTTAAATCTGCATCTTCTATATATATTTATATAAAAGTCAATGTTTGTGTGTTATGCAAACTAATATGCTAACAGAACAAGTTTCAATAAGGGTTACATTGAAATTTTCCTTAAATTCCATGTGAGGACACTAAGGGCAATTACTGGTTTGGTTAAAAAATAATTGGAACATAAAAACACGATTCAATTTTATTTGTTTCATAACACAAAAATAAAATTAAAACAAAGAATATATCAGTGAACATAAAATAATTATTTTTAAGATTTAAAAAGTAAAACTAATGTATTTCAATTTGATAAATCCATTTTACAGCTACAAAACACAGCATCAACAGGGAGGTGACAATGACTAAGTGGTTAATGACACAGACTGATAACATGGGCATGGGAAGTTCAAATCCAGGCAGTTTCATAGAGACACTTTTACTTAGAGACGTTGGCAACCTTTATGTAGTCCGTCCTGTAAGTATGTAATGTCTTTTGAGAACGAATTCTAATTAGAACGATATGGAGAAACGAATGCTAATAATAACCATCCGATTCATTTGAAATGAATGAATGCTGCTCAACAACAACAGCAGCAACAAGTAGATTTTTGGTCCTTGTCCAGAATTCCCCCTTTAACACAAAATCAAAGAAAAATCTTTATGATGTACATGCCCATGACAGAACAAAGATATCATATTCCAAAAATCAGATAAATTTATCAAGTAGTTTTATTTGTATAAAGAAAATCAATTTGGAGTAATTAATGGGAAATCGTAGGCATTACAAGACTGAGCAAGTTTAAATTATTGTGGAGTTATCTGCTCTCATTACTATGTTTTTTATGAATATGACATTTTTCATTCAATCACAGATATGTATATCATAAAAATATTTTGTTTTTTAATAGGGAATTCTGGACAAAAACTGTTTTTTTTAATTACTTGATCTAATATTATTGAAAATGCTATTTTCAAGGGAAAAATTATAAACAACCATATTTGAAACTTTTTTTAACGAATATATATCCACACAGGCAGCGCTAGTATATTTATCTATACTCCTATAAATTTTTAAAAATTTCTTTTGTGTATTGATATTCATATTAAAAACCCATTTTTTTTTTTATTTATTCAAAAAGAAAATAAACTTTGTTATATATGGGTCATTGAATTGCATTCATCTGCAAAAGATCTAGTTAATTTGCATATTTAGAAGAACGATATGCAATAAAATTCTGTTGTAAACTTGGAAAAAAAATGCCACAGAAACTTATGGAATGCTTCAGACTGCTTTTGGATCATCTTGCGTGAAACGAGTATCAGTTTCTGAGTGGCATAAGAGATTCAAGGAAGGCAGGGAGTCTGTGAGAAATGAGGTATGGAAGAAGTAAAGTCAGAAGACCAGAGTTGATTGGCCAAATAAAGAATTTTATGGATAAGGACTGTTGTGTGTCTATAGTGCACAGTTTGATGTCAGTGTGGGAACTGTCACACAATTAATTGCGAGGAACTGAAAATGTAGAAGATTTGTGCAATGTTTAACCCAAGGGTACTCAGAGAAGATCAGAAAGACATTGTCATGACAGCAGGAGATGATGGAGCTGATCAATTCAAATCCTGCACTTCTTGATGCTCTGGTGACCTGCAATGAAAGCTGGATCTACTGCTATGAACCAGAGACCAAGAAACAGTTCCCAGTGGAAGCATGCTGGCTCTCCCAGACCCAAGAAGGCTAGACAAAGCAAATTCATTCAGAAACTTATGATGATTCCTTTTTTTTGACAGCACGGGAATGATCTACATGCACTGGGTTCCCACTGGACAGACAGTCAACAACAAGAAATACTATATTTAGGTTTTAAGGGAGTTCAGAAAGAAATTAGGTCAGTGGCATTTTCACCAGGACAATGCACCAGTCGACAACTCCATCTTTGTAACAAACTATTTGATCAAGATTGGCATCAAGACAGTTCTCCTCATCCTCTCTATAGTCCAGACCTTGCTCCCTGTGACTTTTGGACAGACAACAAGGAATACTATGTTGAGGTTTTAAGGGAGCAGGAAGAGATTCCATCGGAAGAGGCCAGCACTTTTCAAATCAGGTCAGGGAAAACCTTAGAGACTGTCGTTAGAGACAATTGAGATGAAAGAGCCTGTGATGATGGTTATTGACACATTCACACAAGAGGATTTTTCTGGGGCCTTCCAGAAGTTGTTGGAACAGTACAACAAGTGCATTGCAGCCAAAGAAGATTACTTTGAAGAAGGACTATCAATACAAGTCTGGAAACTTATTGAAGGCATCTCGTATATCTATCAAATGTTGATCAGAAGTTTTTACTTTCATTTTTGTTTCCCTTTTCCTTTTACTAAATTTCTTTTTAATAGGATTTAGGCAGTTAAATTATTATAGCAGCATTCGGTTATTAAATTATTAATTGAACCAAACTGTTATCAAACTATGATTTTAGCAATGTTCTAATATTTATTATTGGTTGTAAATCACTTTAAAAACATTTCAATCGTTTAATGCAATGTAATTTGCAAAAGAATTTTTAAGCAAGTAATAACTTTTTATTCAACAGTTTTAATTCTTCCAAATTTTTAAATGTCACAAAGTAATTCTTTCTTTGTTTTTTTCATTTTCAACCATTAAAAAAGGATTTCAATGGTTAACTTGTTTTACAAATAAACTGAAATGCATTTTGGCAGATTTAGTTTTGTTATTAAATTATTTGTTAAACAGTTGTTCGCTATTTCTCTCCTACAGTTTAACAGATGCTGGGGTTCTTTAAAGTATAGAATAATAAATTTTTCATGAAGGCATAAATCCACATGGATCGTCTAGGTCTCTACATGTGTTTGTTTTTCTTACTATTTTCCATTCGACTACCGGCGAACATCCGCTTTCTTTGAGTTTATATATATATATATATATATATATATATATATATATATATTTACTACACAATGATAACTAGTATTGTTACTAATGGTTTCAGAACATAATAAAAAATGCCAAGATGAATGCATATGGATACGAAAATAAAAAAAAAGGTCAGAATTACTTTGCAGGACATATCAACACCTTGTTAATATATATAAACGTACATTTGGCCCAGTATAATAGGTCAAAAGGAATCAATTCAATAGTGCCTACATTTCCTTTTTTCCATATTTACAACAAATTTTGAAATAAAATTTCTATAAAATGTTATAAAATCTTAATTACACAATATTAAAGTATCACATTTGCACCACTGGAAATAAATCCAACAGCTCAGATAGTTATGCCTTTTGTCTATACTGAAAATGCTTGTCATGCAAGACATGCAAAATAGCAGTGCATTCTGATGAAACGTGCGCTTCATTTCGATCACTTACCTGCTGGTCGGAGGGTAAGACCAGCTGCCAATTGCTGTTGAAATAAACCAGAGCTGAGAGCCACGGCAGCTGTTTGAGCTGGGCCACTCTGAGGAAAAAAAACAAACAAACAAAATATCACTTTAGAACAAATGAGCATAGAACTTAGAAGAATCACAACATGGACAGAAAAATAAGTTTTATTTAATAGGTAGATGTAAGATTGCATTCAGATTAATGTGGTAATGTAAAAGCTACCTGCCTAACAGGAGGAGAATTAGTTGTCCTCTGGTCATCTGCCTCTGTAGCAAACCTAGAATAGCAAATCTATCAACACAACAATGTTGCTTCTGCATGTGTTCTGGGATGTTCTGGAACAAACCTTCTGACTTTGGATGCAACTGCTGGGCCTTGCTGATTTAGATATAAAAACCTGCAATTTTGCAGGTCAGGTGCCTCTCTATCTAGCAAGCTCCAGCCTCTATCCCATCACCACAATGTTGCATCCCCGTGCTTGTTTCACAAGTACTTCTATGGAATATGCTCTAATGAACTTGCTACACTGGTGCTTTTCAACATAAAATACCCTGAGTGACCCAACAATCAGCAAAATCCCACCTATTTCAATGCAGAGGTCCCCAGATGCTAGAAAGCTTTCTACTCTAATAGTTTCTTTCCTCAAACTGCTAACCTTTGTAATTCCCTCCCTGTTTTCATAACTGCACCAACACAAAGAAATTTAAATATTATGTAAACATCATGCTATTAAATTCCCTACTTCTAAAAATCTGGCCCCTAATTCACAGTAGTCCCTTACGTCTAAGTGACAATATCTCTTAGGGTAAAAAAAAGCTAGTCAACAACAAGGGTGTCATAAAGACCAAACAACCCTGAGGCACGATATTCGTGAGTTCTGTGTAGGATCTGATTTATACAGCAACAATAAATCAAAAGCAACTAACTTTGGCTTTCCAAATATCTAAGAACACATTTTGTAATTTCCATATGTTTAATTGTATAATACTGACTCAATGGGTTATGAATAATCAGATTAAATAGCAATTTTAGCTTTGTCTTTCACAAAGACATAACAGTTGAACTCTCAGTGAATACTGAACCCAGTAAAGCAATAAGAATATAGATACAGAATTATCAACAATGTAAAGTTGTGAAAAATTTTCACTACTTACTGTTACTAAAAGAATGCAAAATTATCAATGAAAAGAATTATCTCCCTTGACTTACACATTCCTTTCCTCCATTGTAATTTGCTTTTAAATAAACAATGACTAACAGACATTCTGATTCTTCTCATCTGGGGAGGCTCCCCAGAAAAAAAGTCTTAATGATTCTTCATTTTCTTACATAAATAAAGTTTGTTTTTCTTAAAAGAAAGAAATCCTAGATTTTAGAATGAATAGAAATGTTCAGTTTTAGAATTATGCAAACTCATGCAAGATGTTAGAAAAGAAAATAAGAACAGAAAAAAAAAGGAGAACGAACAAAGGCAAACAAAAAAAAAGAAAAAATAAAGAAAAAAGGATAATCATCCAGCTGTAATATGATTTAACTGCAGAATTTTAAATTCTACCATCCCTTTTATAAATTTTATTTTTATACTTAGAAAAAAAAAAAGTAATCGTAAAAATAAGAGGCCCTTATAAAATAATTAAGAAAAGAAAAGCATAATCTATCAAACTTCAATATTCATTACTGAAAACTTGAATAGCAAAAAAGTGCACAATACAATTAAATAACAAAAAACAATATTATAATCATAAATGTACATTTCATTACAAAAATAAAGAAAAAATAGTCATCATCTAGCCATTTTTGAAAACTTAAGTCTTAATTTGTTAATGCTTGTTAATATTCTTTTTTCAATTTATTATTATTTTTTTTAATTTTGTTTTATTTATTTCTATTGTTAATTTATTTTAAATCTTTCAAATAATTGATTTTTAGGGTTAAGTTGGAATTTATTTTGTGTCTACATCTAGATCACAAGTTATGATTGTTTATGAGATTTGGTTGAGACAGTCCAGAATCATATCCAAAAATTACGTAAAATGCTCAAGTACTTTTATTTTATAAATGGACATTTTTAAGCAATCAATGGGGAATTAAATAGGCATTACAACATAAATCGAGCAAGTATAAATTGCTGAGTAATCTTCCATTGTTTTTTATATTATTTTCAAATGGCAGTAAAAACAATTTCTCCTTCTCTTATATAAAATAAAACTACTTGATCAATTTATGTGATTTTTTCAAAATATATTTTCTATCCGTCATGGGTATGTACATCGTACAGATGTTTTTTCGTTTTTGTTTTTTTTTAATACAGAGAGAATTCTGGACAAGAACCTTTGGTTTTACTGGGTTATCACTTTTTTTTCTCTTAAGCGGAATCCACAGTGCCTTGATAAGTAAATGTTATTTTTTCTGATTTTCAATATCATTTTTAGTATTTTTTGGTTTTACATATCATTTGACAGAAAATCATAGAATGCCTGTCAAATGACGTGCAAAACATTACTTAATCAGCAATGAGAGTTCTACATTATGCAACATGCACAAATAAAATTACAAAACCAGTTCTGTGCCAGTTGTGTGGTGACCAATTTGGATTGGAACTGAAATTGTTTGAGTCATGGGATTTGATACAACTGGAAAAAAAATAAAACAATAAAAAAAGTTTAATTGAGATCTAAAAAACAAAAACAAAACATTTTTAATCAATATAATCTTAAAAATACATTTTTATTTCAAAATAAATAATTCAGTATATATATCTACCATGATGAGAGGTCCACCACCGATACAAAGAAGTGATGAAGATCTCATGCTACTCCAACACAAAGTATATATATTATATATATATATATATACATATGAAAACATATATATGATATATACATATGATATATGTGATAGATACATATGATATATAGATATGATATATTACATATATATATACATATATATATATACATATGATATATAGATATGATATATACATATATATATATACATATATATATATACATATGATATATATGATATATACATATATATATATGAATATGATATATAACATATGATATATATGATATATACATATGATATATATGATATATATATATGATATATATGATATATACATATGATATATATAATAT